>NW_026909718.1:52500-64587 GCF_023558435.1 Drosophila sulfurigaster albostrigata | reverse complement strand
CATGCCTGCCCGAACTCACCACCCCTATAGAGGTTTTGTGACACGTTTTCTGCAATGCTTTTATTTTATTTAGTATTACCATCTAACGTATCTTTTTGTTGCACTAATTTAATAATACAACATTAAAACTTCATTATTTTTAATTTTTTTAATCATATTGCCTTCTATATGATTATTTTCATATATTATTTATATATGACTTATGCCGGCAAGACTCACTCCATATACATAGTCATATATATTTCACTTGTGAAATTTTTCTCATATGACATGCCTGCTCGACATCACCACCCCTATATAGGTTTTGTGACACGATTTCTACAACCAGCTCATTTTACTAAGGTCCACCACCTAATGTATCTTTATGTGGCACTAATTTAATAATACAACAGCAAAACTTAATTATATTATCATCAATAATTTGTATTAAATACAAGTACAATCGTAAATTGTTTAACATTGTTTAAAATTTTTGTCAAAGTTGAAATCATATGTCAGTTCAATAAAAAATTCACCAAGTCCAAAAAAATGTTTTCTCAAGTTTAACTCGAATTCTTATCTTAGTATATTAATTAACTGTATTAAATGCTATTTAAAAAGTTTTTCATTCAATTATCATATGTTGAAATTTTTTGCCAATGTTGAACTCATATCTCGGTAGAACCTCATATCATATGGCTGCAGTTCAATAAAAAATTCACCAAGTCCAAAAAAATTTTTTCTCAAGTTAAATTCAAAATCTTATCTCATTATATTAATAAACTGTATGAAATTCTATTTAAAAAGTTTTTCATTCAATTTTCACATGTTGAAATTTTTTGTCAATGTTGAACTCATATCTCGGTAGAACCTCATATCATATGGCTGCAGTTCAATAAAAAATTCACCAAGTCCAAAAAAATTTTTTCTCAAGTTAAATTCAAAATTTTATCTCATTATATTAATAAACTGTATAACATGCTATTTAAAAAGTTTTTCATTCAATTTTCACATGTTGAAATTTTTTGTCAATGTTGAACTCATATCTCGGTAGAACCTCATATCATATGGCTGCAGTTCAATAAAAATTCACCAAGTCCAAAAAATTTTTTCTCAAGTTAAATTCAAAATCTTATCTCATTATATTAATAAACTGTATAACATGCTATTTAAAAAGTTTTTTATTCTATTTTGACATGTTGAAATTTTTTGTCAATGTTGAACTCATATCTCGGTAGAACCTCATATCATTTGGCTGCAGTTCAATAAAAAATTCACCAAGTCCAAACAAATTTTTTCTCAAGTTAAACTCAAAATCTTATTTCATTATATTAATAAACTGTATAAAATGCTATTTGGAAAGTTTTTTCTTCAATTTTCATATGTTGAAATTTTTTGTCATATTTCGCTAGAACCTCATATAATATGGCTGCAGTTCAATAAAAAATTCACCAAGTCCAAAAAAATTTTTTCTCAGGTTAAATTCAAAATCTTATCTCATTATATTAATAAACTGTATAAAATGCTATTTAAAAAGTTTTTCATTCAATTTTCACATGTTGAAATTTTTTGTCAATGTTGAACTCATATCTCGGTAGAACCTCATATCATATGGCTGCAGTTCAATAAAAAATTCACCAAGTCCAAAAAATTTTTTCTCAAGTTAAATTCAAAATCTTATCTCATTATATTAATAAACTGTATAACATGCTATTTAAAAGTTTTTCATTCAATTTTCACATGTTGAAATTTTTGTCAATGTTGAACTCATATCTCGGTAGAACCTCATATCATATGGCTGCAGTTCAATAAAAAATTCACCAAGTCCAAAAAAATTTTTTCTCAAGTTAAATTCAAAATCTTATCTCATTATATTAATAAACTGTATAACATGCTATTTAAAAGTTTTTATTCTATTTTGACATGTTGAAATTTTTGTCAATGTTGAACTCATATCTCGGTAGAACCTCATATCATTTGGCTGCAGTTCAATAAAAATTCACCAAGTCCAAAAAAATTTTTCTCAAGTTAAATTCAAAATCTTATTTCATTATATTAATAAACTGTATAAAATGCTATTTGAAAAGTTTTTTCTTCAATTTTCATATGTTGAAATTTTTTGTCATATTTCGCTAGAACCTCATATCATATGGCTGCAGTTCAATAAAAAATTCACCAAGTCCAAAAAAATTTTTCTCAAGTTAAATTCAAAATCTTATCTCATTATATTAATAAACTGTATAAAATGCTATTTAAAAAGTTTTTCATTCCATTTTCACATGTTGAAATTTTTGTCAATGTTGAACTCATATCTCGGTAGAACCTCATATCATATGGCTGCAGTTCAATAAAAATTCACCAAGTCCAAAAAAATTTTTCTCAAGTTAAATTCAAAATTTTATCTCATTATAATAATAAACTGTATAACATGCTATTTAAAAAGTTTTTTATTCTATTTTGACATGTTGAAATTTTTTGTCAATGTTGAACTCATATCTCGGTAGAACCTCATATCATTTGGCTGCAGTTCAATAAAAAATTCACCAAGTCCAAAAAAATTTTTTCTCAAGTTAAATTCAAAATCTTATCTCATTATATTAATAAACAGTATAAAATGCTATTTAAAAAGTTTTTCATTCAATTTTCATATGTTGAAATTTTTTGTCAAAATTGAACTTATAAGTTTTTCATGTCTTAATTTGCGCCACCAATATGATGGCGTTCTTTTGCTACCAAACATATTAAATGCATACTTAAAATACGCAAGTATTCTGTACACATAGATACATATATATCATGTATATTTTTAATTTTCGCCACTAATATGATGCCGTCCTTTTGCTACCAAATAAATATGTATAACTAACACATACTAAATAAATGCATATTTAAAATATGCAAGTATTTTGTACACATAGATATACTATGCATATTCTTAATTTTCGCCACTTATACGATGGCGTCCTTTTGCTACCAAATAAATATATATTACCAACGCATAATAAATAAATGCATATTTAAAATACGCAAGTATTTTGTAAACAAATATTCGCCACTAATATGATGGCGTCCTTTTGGCTACCAAATAAATATATATTACCAACGCATAATAAATAAATGCATATTTAAAATATGCAAGTATTTTGTACACATAGATATACTATGCATATTCTTAATTTTCGCCACTAATATGATGGCGTCCTTTTGGCTACCAAATAAATATATATTACCAACGCATAATAAATAAATGCATATTTAAAATATGCAAGTATTTTGTACACATAGATATACTATGCATATTCTTAATTTTCGCCACTAATATGATGGCGTCATTTTGCTACCAAATAAATATATATTACCAACGCATAATAAATAAATGCATATTTAAAATACGCAAGTATTTTGTAAACAAATTTTCGCCACTAATATGATGGCGTCCTTTTGGCTACCAAATAAATATATATTACCAACGCATAATAAATAAATGCATATTTAAAATATGCAAGTATTTTGTTCACATAGATATACTATGCATATTTTAATCTTCGCCACTAATATGATGGCGTCCTTTTGGCTACCAAATAAATATATATAATTAACGCATACTAAATAAATGCATATTTAAAATATACAAGTATATTTTGTACACATTGATATATTATTTATTTATATATATAATATATTCATATATTATATAAATATTCTTCTTATATGCGTAATTGTATAACATAATTATGCATACAATTTTACACATTTATATATATAAACATATATACGTTTCCATATATACATCATACATATAATATTTTTTATATATGCCTTAAACATATATATTTTATCGAATCGTCAAGCAAAGGATAAGCTTCAGTGGATCGCAGTATGGCAGCTGCTCAACCACTTACAACACCTTGCCTGTTATAAAAGTCGTTTACAATTGATTCAAGGCTTTGTCATTGTATTAAATAATGTTTTAATATATAACTAGCGCGGCACCAGGTGATCGAAGATCCTCCCAATTTACTATGTTATATGTAACATTGGCATCACATCCATCGTCGTCTATTAAATGAATAATAAACTTTTAATGGTTTAGAAGCCATACAATGCAAATTGCCCCTTATTTATCATTGCAGTCCAGCACGGATACGACCTTAGAGGCGTTCAGGCATAATCCAACGGACGTAGCGTCATACCACTGTTCGCTCGAACAAGTATTGTGCCATTGGTCCGTACCTGCGGTTCCTCTCGTACTACGCAGGAATGCTGTCGCAACAACGTTTTGTCATTAGTAGGGTAAAACTAACCTGTCTCACGACGGTCTAAACCCAGCTCACGTTCCCTTGCATGGGTGAACAATCCAACGCTTGGTGAATTTTGCTTCACAATGATAGGAAGAGCCGACATCGAAGGATCAAAAGCGACGTCGCTATGAACGCTTGGCCGCCACAAGCCAGTTATCCCTATGGTAACTTTTCTGACACCTCTTGTTAAAAACTCTTTAAACCAAAAGGATCGATAGGCCGAGCTTTTGCTGTCCCTGTGTGTACTGAACACCGAGATCAAGTCAGCATTTGCCCTTTTGCTCTATGTGTGGTTTCTGTCCGCACTGAGCTGGCCTGGGACACCTCCGTTATTATTTGAGAGATGTACCGCCCCAGTCAAACTCCCTACCTGGCAATGTCCTTGAATTGGATCATACCTGAGTAATTGGAGTTATACCAAATTTTTAATTTGAGAATACATAAATGCACTCTCTCATTAATGAATTTGTTTGCGATTATATAACAAACTCGTGATACTTTGATCAAGAAGCTTGCATCAAAACCCAATACCATAAGATATAATAAATATATCCGTATAATGGCTAGGAAATGATACACGTTCCATTTAATCAAGTAAGTAAGGAAACAATAAGAGTAGTGGTATTTCATTGTCGATACTAAACCGAAATTTAATATCTCCCACTTATTCTACACCTCTTATGTCTCCTTACACTGCCAGATTAGAGTCAAGCTCAAAAGGGTCTTCTTTCCCCGCTAATTATTCCAAGCCCGTTCCCTTGGCTGTGGTTTCGCTAGATAGTAGATAGGGACAGTAGGAATCTCGTTAATCCATTCATGCGCGTCACTAATTAGATGACGAGGCATTTGGCTACCCTATTGTAGGAAATGAATTTGCCCACACAACAATGCCATATATGGATGGCACGTCATATGACTGTTTTCCCTTTACTTTGTACACAATAGATGTTGGCCAGTGTAGTTGACTTTCAATGAGGAAAGTAAACCTCGGTGCTAACCCACTCCTTGGCGATATCCAGTATGGAACATGAACGTCTTAAAGCCGCAGACTCCGCCATCTACCACCCTGGTACTGATAATATTACTATCACCAGCGTTAAGGACTCCCAGTGCTCTCAGTCGTTTTACCGACCGATAGCTCCAGATGCCCCTCCAGTTTAGCGTAGCAGAAACGATTTTAATGTCCTCATGTGCCTGATAATCCCGAACCAGAGCCGTTCGTACGTCCTGTCTGTCGTAGATCTCAACCTTACTCTGATGAGCTTGGTCAAGATCAAGTCCGTCAGTCACTACCTGAGCGTCGATCACTATCGTGTGATCTGGTCGGAAACCCACCAGGTCCGGCTTATATATCCTGTTCTCTCCCTGCAGACTTGGTTCAGCAATGACAGAGTAGCCTCTCGTCTCAAGACCCCGCTTGAGATAATTAGCCACACTGTTGTGTCTAGCCACCCGCCTCCCATGCGTACGATGACACTTCTGCAGAATGTGGTTTAGTGATTCGGGAGCATCACATCCTGCACGACACTGCCTCTCCAATTCGTGCCTTCCCCTCGTGGTACGAGACCGCGTGGGTAGGGCATTTATCCGCAGTTTGATCCCATTCAAATAAGCTTTTCCAGTTAACAAACGCGTGGGTGCGACAACCCACCCGTGTTGCGGAGCATAACGCCCTGCTTCACGGAGACAGCTACCATCAACAGAGGAGTGCAACCTATCCGCCCAGTACGAGTCGATCAAAGGCGTGTATCCAGAGCCGCGTCTCCCGATGCCTTGCATCTATCTCGGGCCCTCCGAATTTCCGCACTAAGGAACGAACTGGCTGTCTCGGATTGCTCGAGGTGGGGTCATTTTATGTTCGTTAACCTCTGTATGCGCAGCATTGAGCTGTCCTTCGAACTGAGGGAACACCGAGACCCCCACTTGTGTGGGGGGCATGGAATAATGCTACTGACACATCCATAGGAAGATCTAACCATTTCCTTACGACCGACCGTACCAGTCTGTCACACTTTCTCAAAACGCCTATTGCCACACTACCAAGGGTTAGCTTGTGATATAGCTGTGGAATGAGGACAGTTCTGAGGGCGAATAACTTCTGCTGTGGCTTCAGGGGGGACCGCGATATGATATCCAATCTGGGACCAATGTCCTCAGTCGGATTGTAGCGGGCCCTCCCGTCCGCAGTGAACTGGATGCCAAGATACTTCCATTCCTCAGAACGCTTCAAGCTTGGACACTTGCGCGAACCTACACAAAAGCTCCGTGATTCGATCACAGTACACTTCTGCTTCGGTTGCCCCTTGACACTAACAGTAAAACACTTATTAGCGTTTAGGGTCAGCCCAACGGACGCCAAAAGGAGACCGTGGTATCAATGATGCCTGAAGGCCCTTCGGTGTAGAAGCAAACAACACCAGATCGTCTGCGAACGCTGCAGCGTTTGTTTTGGCATTTCCGACACTGACACCAATCTCGTCCGGTAGAGACCTGAGCAACCGGTCGATGACCAAGTTGAACATATGTGGAGACAAAGGGTCACCCTGCTTCACACCTCTAGCAGGGACGAATTCCTCTGATCTCCAGCCTTTACCATTGAGACTAGTGCCACCTCCCAAGTACAAGCTACGTACGTAGTCAACAAAATCCGTTGGTGCACCATACGCGGATAGGGTGTCAATTACCGCTGCGTGAGACACAGAGTCAAACGCTTTGCTGACATCAAGTGTCGCGATATAACACGACGCATGACGTCTATGGTGGTCCCTCAGGATTAAGTCAACTATTGTCGCGTTATCGGCGCAACCGTCAGTAGGAAGAAACCCCCGCTGACGCGGATCCCAATCGACTGATGAGGCCAATCGAGATGCCAAGATGGCATTGAGTTGTCTAACTATGACAGAAGGCACCGATATCGGACGGAAGTCTTCTGGTCGGGATGCTCTTACCGTCTTCGGGATGAAAACGGTTCGAGCCATTCGGAAGAGTGTGGGTAGTTTGCCGCACCAGAGAATAAGGTTCATTATGCGAAGCATAACACCATTGGGAATACTCCTGGCAGTTCTTGGAGATATTCCGTCCGGTCCGGGAGAAGAATTCAATGGCACTTGATGCAATTGCAGGTCCCTAGACGTAATAACAGCTTTATATAATATTCGTTGTTGATTGTTTTACCTTTCTCCAGGTAGTCTATAATCAAAATCCCATATGCATCCCAAAATATGGACGCCATAACCTTACCCGACGATATTTGTGTTTTGGGACGCTTCGGACGGCTTTCACCGTCTACCACCCACTCAGAAGATTGACGACTGGATTCTGGAGTATAGTAGTGTATCCATGTTTCGTCCATGGTTACGTAACGGCGAAAAAATCGGTTCTTTTGCGTTTCAACATGCTTAAACACGCCTCGAAAGCATCGATACTTTGTTGCTATTGGTCCGGTGCTAGCAATCGCGGCAGCCACTTTGAGTAGAGTTTTTTCGTATCCAAATGTTTATGCAAAATCGTAAACAAACAGCCTTCTGATATCTTTGAGGCATCAGCTATCTCCTTTTATTTTAATTTGCGATCGGCCAATACCATTTTTCATATTTCTGCGAAATTTTCTGGCCTAACTGCTGTTTTTGGGCGTCCGCTATGCTCAGCGTCTTCGGTGACCACACGACCACGTTTAAATTCATTATACCAATCCTTAATGGTTGATTTTCCTAGAGAAGAATCCGGGTAATGCCTATCAAGCCAAATTTCGGCTTCTACCGTATTCTTTCCCATCAAAATACAGTGTTTAATGAGGACACGAAATTCCTTTTTCCATATTGTAGAAAAACTCAAAGGTTGTTTCACTTTAAAATTGTAACTTAAAAGCACGTGGTCGCAGAGTTGTAAAATTTTACACAGAGCTTATGATAATTGACACTATCCATAAAAATATCGATGTTTGCTTACTACTGCCCCCTTTATGTCAGGCCGGGGACTTATTGAGCGATGTGTTAGGTGACCATACCCCCTCAAGCAAGTGTCCCATATGGGGCACGGTGCTATTGCAAGAGGAAAGGCTCTGCTGTGTCATGACTTCTCTCCAGTATGGTTCCATAATCTCTTGGTTTGGCATTACCGACTCGTCGGGTCCTGCTAGCAGGGATCCGATGCATCGACCTTTATGTTTGTCCCAGTTGCGCTGAACCCTAGCGAACTGCTGCCTTCTATTTTGTCTCCTATTGCGAGGCTCAGGAAAGACTCTCGCCGAAACCGGACCTTCGTTTCGATTCGGAAAAATTTCAGGAGATAGTTAGACAAACACTGGAGAGTTGCTTCTTTGCCCGAAGTCTGCGCTCCATCAACGATAGATTGCAGAACCTCGACTCTCCACGATCGATTACATCCCACAGGGCCGAAGCCCCGCAGTATCCGCATGAGGACGTCATCCGAATGTATCGATGGTGTGATTGGAACCGACTCTGACATTGAAGAAGAAGACTCAAGCCCACTTATACTAGGGCGGCGCGTAATGGTTTGTGGTTCATTAATTCCGGGGATAAGAGCCGCTTGCCCTCTTAGCTGCTCGATTTTTGCCTTATAATTATCCCTCTGTCGACACTTTTAATAGCATCGACACTGCGTTCTGGAAAATGCAACGCCAGCTTTTATTAATGAACCTCTCGCCATTTGCTATGAGCTCAAGTTCCTTCCTCGCCATCATGGCCAATTCTTCCTCACACCACCTGGTTTCATCACAATGCTTTGTTTTAATTAGACAGTCGGATTCCCCAAGTCCGTGCCAGTTCTGAATTGATTGTTAATTGATAATCGTTATAATTTAAAAGAACTAACTGGTTGCCCAACTAGTATTCTTAAAAATTTTAGCAAGAAAGTTCCACAATTGGCTACGTAACTAAACTATCCGGGGAACAAGAAACTACCATAAATGATAGAAACTCTATTTACCCAGAACGAGCACATAAACCATGTTATTGTTTCCCAATCAAGCCCGACTATCTCAATCTTCAGAGCCAATCCTTATCCCGAAGTTACGGATCTAATTTGCCGACTTCCCTTACCTACATTATTCTATCGACTAGAGACTCTTCACCTTGGAGACCAGCTGCGGATATTGGTACGGCCTGTTGAGAAGTTTGCGTGTCCCCACCATAAATTTTCAAGGTCCGAGGAGAAAATATCGACACAACAGTATATGTCATGCTCTTCTAGCCCATCTACCATATCTCTCTGCGAAAGACTTCCATGGTAGTACGGCTATAAAACAGAAAAGAAAACTCTTCCGATATCTCTCGACGGCTTCTTTATGGTCGTTCCTGTTGCCAGGATGAGCACGAGGCCCATATTTAATAACAAACGGATACTCAACAGGTTACGGAATTGGAACCGTATTCCCTTTCGTTCAAAATTATTCAAGTTTTTTAATTATGACAAAATTTAAATTTTAGTTACTTTTTTACTTGAAAATTTTCGGCTTTCGCCTTGAACTTAGGACCGACTAACTCGTGATCAACCACTGTTCACACGAAACCCTTCTCCACTTCAGTCCTCCAAGGTCTCATTCGATTATTTGCTACTACCACCAAGATCTGTACCAATGACGGCTCCATGCAGGCTTACGCCAAACACTTCTAAGCACACCATTGTACCTTCCTACTCACTAAAGTTTCAAAATTTATATTACAAGTAATATAAATCATCTACTTTAGCGGTAATGTATAGGTATACAACTTAAGCGCCATCCATTTTAAGGGCTAGTTGCTTCGGCAGGTGAGTTGTTACACACTCCTTAGCGGATTTCGACTTCCATGATCACCGTCCTGCTGTTTTAAGCAACCAACGCCTTTCATGGTTTCTGAATGAGTTGTTAATTTGGGCACCGTAACATTACGTTTGGTTCATCCCACAGCGCCAGTTCTGCTTACCAAAAGTGGCCCACTGGGCACATTATATCATAACCTTAAACTTCATATCAAGAAAGTTAAGGTTCTTACCCATTTAAAGTTTGAGAATAGGTTAAGATCGTTTCGACCCTAAGGCCTCTAATCATTCGCTTTACCAGATAAGATTATTTTATACAACAGTTAAATGCACCAGCTATCCTGAGGGAAACTTCGGAAGGAACCAGCTACTAGATGGTTCGATTGGTCTTTCGCCCCTATACTCAATTCTGACAATCGATTTGCACGTCAGAACTGTTTCGGTCTTCCATCAGGGTTTCCCCTGACTTCAACCTGATCAAGTATAGTTCACCATCTTTCGGGTCACAGCATATATGCTCAAGGTACGTTCCAGTTAGAGGCATAAATAATATAAATATTATTATACATAACTATATAGAACGCCCCGGGATTGCGTTAATTAACTATAAATAGTTAAAAACTAATCCCAATAATAGTCAAGTTAATTACGCTATTAGGTTTATATCCCAATAACTTGCACATATGTTAGACTCCTTGGTCCGTGTTTCAAGACGGGTCCCGAAGGTATCCTGAATCTTTCGCATTGTTAATCATACAAGTGCTTATAATAAACATAAAAATCAATGATAATCATGCCATTATATAATTCCGAAAAATTAACGCACTGTACTCATATAATCTATCAGCACTTTATCAAATTTTTGAAATTTATTTTATGTTAAAATGCAAGCACTCTAATTTAAATAAACTCTTATCAAAATTGTTTGATAAATTCCATACATGCTAATAGATTACAATGTCCTTATATGGAAAAAATGCACACTATCGTTATAATATTGATTAAATATTACAATTCTAATGATGAATTTTCCATAACGGATATTCAGGTTCATCGGGCTTAACCTCTAAGCAGTTTCACGTACTATTTAACTCTCTATTCAGAGTTCTTTTCAACTTTCCCTCACGGTACTTGTTTACTATCGGTCTCATGGTTATATTTAGTTTTAGATGGAGTTTACCACCCACTTAGTGCTGCACTATCAAGCAACACGACTCTTTGGAAACATCATCTAATAATCATTAACGTTATACGGGCCTGGCACCCTCTATGGGTAAATGGCCTCATTTAAGAAGGACTTAAATCGTTAATTTCTCATACTAGAATATTGACGTTCCATACACTGCATCTCACATTTGCCATATAGACAAAGTGACTTAGTGCTGAACTGATTTCTTTTCGCTCGCCGCTACTAAGAAAATCCTTGTTAGTTTCTTTTCCTCCCCTAATTAATATGCTTAAATTCAGGGGGTAGTCCCATATGAGTTGAGGTTGTTTAATTACACTTATAGACAATTCTCTGCCTATTTTGAAATATACTATCTTTTTTTTGAAGGTCCATAATATTCACAAAATTATTCTTTATATCATATTCGTTAATAAGAGGCAATTCTAGTTTATAAAATAATATATTTTATGCTAGACATTCCTCAGTATTATTTGAAATGAATAAAGAACATATAATTCTTCAAATTTCTCATGCAACAGAGTTTTAGTATTTTCATTTATTAATTCATATTATGAATATCTTAAGCGAGAACTTTTTAGATTCACACTTATATTATCCAATAATATACAATGTGCTTAAAATTCCGAAAAATTTTAAACAACTTATTTAGCATAGTCTTACAACCCTCAACCATATGTAGTCCAAGCAGCACTAAAAATTAATTAAAGTACATAACAGCATGGACTGCGATATGCGTTCAAAATGTCGATGTTCATGTGTCCTGCAGTTCACACGATGACGCACAGTTTGCTGCGTTCTTCATCGACCCATGAGCCGAGTGATCCACCGCTTAGAGTGATACAATTTTTTTTTTATTTC
>NW_026909718.1:25000-50000 GCF_023558435.1 Drosophila sulfurigaster albostrigata | reverse complement strand
AGACAAGCATATAACTACTGGCAGGATCAACCAGAATAATGTTCATTTCATTATGTAAATAATATTTAAAATATAATTACATAAATCTTCAAATATGTAAAATACATGACAACTCACAAATATTTTTGAATAACAAACGATAATATTCAATAATTGTATATATATATATGTTATACTTGACATGTACTATACGAATGTGGCCACAATTAGATAGCATTCACGTTCGCTAGTTATAATTCACAATTGTTTATATAAATATATATACTTATATATAAAATATATATGCATATAATCGTTCAAAAATATCATTTTATTTCAACTTACTAAATATATTATATCACACATGCATATTTATAATTTAAATTCAATTAATTGAATAAAAATTATTTTATTTTGATGACAAATTGATAATTTTATCTAATTTTGCATTTACGTGTAGACAATATTATATTAGTAAAAACCTCCGTCCAAAATAAATAATTTTTATAATGTCCTTGAGGATTTTCAATTATTCACAAAATATTAATTCTTTAGCTACGAAAACACCTTTGGAATAAGACATTTAATTCGTCATATGCTTATATAATAATAGTTATTATATAAACATATAAACGTCGGATGAGACTTTTGTAATAACATAATTATTACCTATTATGCAAACTGAAATATATGCATCCAATACATATATATACGTGATGGGCACACACTGCTCACCATGTATAGGTTTTGTGACACGTTTTCTACAATGCTTTTATTTTATTTAGTATTGCCATCTAACGTATCTTTTGTTGCACTAATTTAATAATACAACAGTAAAACTTCATTATTTTTAACTTTTTTAATCATATTGCCTTCTATATGATTATTTTCATATATTATTTATATATGACTTATGCCGGCAAGACTCACTCCATATACATAGTCATATATATTTCACTTGTGAAATTTTTCTCATATGACATGCCTGCTCGACATCACCACCCCTATATAGGTTTTGTGACACGTTTTCTACAACCAGCTCATTTTACTAAGGTCTACCATCTAATGTATCTTTATGTTGCACTAATTTAATAATACAACAGCAAAACTTCATTATTTTTAACTTGTATAATCATATTGCCTTCTATATGATTATTTTCATATATTATTTATATATGACTTATGCCGGCAAGACTCACTCCATATACATAGTCATATATATTTCACTTGTGAAATTTTTCTCATATGACATGCCTGCCCGACCTCACCACCCCTATAAAGGTTTTGTGACACGTTTTCTGCAATGCTTTTATTTTATTTAGTATTACCATCTAACGTATCTTTTTGTTGCACTAATTTAATAATACAACAGTAAAACTTCATTATTTTTAACTTTTTAATCATATTGCCTTCTATATGATTATTTTCATATATTATTTATATATGACTTATGCCGGCAAGACTCACTCCATATACATAGTCATATATATTTCACTTGTGAAATTTTTCTCATATGACATGCCTGCTCGACATCACCACACCCCTATATAGGTTTTGTGACACGTTTTCTACAACCAGCTCATTTTACTAAGGTCTACCATCTAATGTATCTTTATGTTGCACTAATTTAATAATACAACAGCAAAACTTCATTATTTTTAACTTGTATAATCATATTGCCTTCTATATGATTATTTTCATATATTATTTATATATGACTTATGCCGGCAAGACTCACTCCATATACATAGTCATATATATTTCACTTGTGAAATTTTTCTCATATGACATGCCTGCCCGACCTCACCACCCCTATAAAGGTTTTGTGACACGTTTTCTGCAATGCTTTTATTTTATTTAGTATTACCATCTAACGTATCTTTTTGTTGCACTAATTTAATAATACAACAGTAAAACTTCATTATTTTTAACTTTTTAATCATATTGCCTTCTATATGATTATTTTCATATATTATTTATATATGACTTATGCCGGCAAGACTCACTCCATATACATAGTCATATATATTTCACTTGTGTAATTTTTCTCAATCAGCGAAGCCTTCAAGCCGATAATACATGCACCGACCTGGATATCTCAGCTCATATGACATGCCTGCTCGACATCACCACCCCTATATAGGTTTTGTGACACGTTTTCTACAACCAGCTCATTTTACTAAGGTCTACCATCTAATGTATCTTTATGTTGCACTAATTTAATAATACAACAGCAAAACTTCATTATTTTTAACTTGTATAATCATATTGCCTTCTATATGATTATTTTCATATATTATTTATATATGACTTATGCCGGCAAGACTCACTCCATATACATAGTCATATATATTTCACTTGTGAAATTTTTCTCATATGACATGCCTGCCCGACCTCACCACCCCTATAGAGGTTTTGTGACACGTTTTCTGCAATGCTTTTATTTTATTTAGTATTACCATCTAACGTATCTTTTTGTTGCACTAATTTAATAATACAACAGTAAAACTTCATTATTTTTAACTTTTTAATCATATTGCCTTCTATATGATTATTTTCATATATTATTTATATATGACATGCCGGCAAGACTCACTCCATATACATAGTCATATATATTTCACTTGTGAAATTTTTCTCATATGACATGCCTGCCCGACCTCACCACCCCTATATAGGTTTTGTGACACGTTTTCTACAACCGGCTCATTTTACTAAGGTCTACCATCAAATGTATCTTTATGTTGCACTAATTTAATAATGCAACAGTAAAACTTCATTATTTTTAACTTTTTAATCATATTGCCTTCTATATGATTGTTTTCATATATTATTTATATATGACATGCCGGCAAGACTCACTCCATATACATAGTCATATATATTTCACTTGTGAAATTTTTCTCATATGACATGCCTGCCCGACCTCACCACCCCTATATAGGTTTTGTGACACGTTTTCTACAACCAGCTCATTTTACTAAGGTCTACCATCAAATGTATCTTTATGTTGCACTAATTTAATAATGCAACAGTAAAACTTCATTATTTTTAACTTTTTTAATCATATTGCCTTCTATATGATTGTTTTCATATATTATTTATATATGACATGCCGGCAAGACTCACTCCATATACATAGTCATATATATTTCACTTGTGAAATTTTTCTCATATGACATGCCTGCTCGACATCACCACCCCTATATAGGTTTTGTGACACGTTTTCTACAACCAGCTCATTTTACTAAGGTCCACCACCTAATGTATCTTTATGTGGCACTAATTTAATAATACAACAGCAAAACTTCATTATATTATCATCAATAATTTGTATTAAATACAAGTACAATCGTAAATTGTTTAACATTGTTTAAAATTTTTGTCAAAGTTGAAATGATATGTCAGTTCAATAAAAAATTCACCAAGTCCAAAAAAATGTTTTCTCAAGTTTAACTCGAATTCTTATCTTAGTATATTAATAAACTGTATTAAATGCTATTTAAAAGTTTTTCATTCAATTTTCACATGTTGAAATTTTTGCCAATGTTGAACTCATATCTCGGTAGAACCTCATATCATATGGCTGCAGTTCAATAAAAATTCACCAAGTCCAAAAAAATTTTTTCTCAAGTTAAATTCAAAATCTTATCTCATTATATTAATAAACTGTATAAAATGCTATTTAAAAAGTTTTTCATTCAATTTTCGCATGTTGAAATTTTTGTCAATGTTGAACTCATATCTCGGTAGAACCTCATATCATATGGCTGCAGTTCAAAAAAAAATTCACCAAGTCCAAAAAAATTTTTTCTCAAGTTAAATTCAAAATCTTATCTCATTATATTAATAAACTGTATAACATGCTATTTAAAAAGTTTTTCATTCAATTTTCACATGTTGAAATTTTTGTCAATGTTGAACTCATATCTCGGTAGAACCTCATATCATATGGCTGCAGTTCAATAAAAATTCACCAAGTCCAAAAAATTTTTTCTCAAGTTAAATTCAAAATCTTATCTCATTATATTAATAAACTGTATAACATGCTATTTAAAAAGTTTTTATTCTATTTTGACATGTTGAAATTTTTGTCAATGTTGAACTCATATCTCGGTGGAACCTCATATCATTTGGCTGCAGTTCAATAAAAATTCACCAAGTCCAAAAAATTTTTCTCAAGTTAAATTCAAAATCTTATCTCATTATATTAATAAACTGTATAAAATGCTATTTGAAAAGTTTTTCTTCAATTTTCATATGTTGAAATTTTTTGTCATATTTCGCTAGAACCTCATATCATATGGCTGCAGTTCAATAAAAATTCACCAAGTCCAAAAAATTTTTTCTCAAGTTAAATTCAAAATCTTATCTCATTATATTAATAAACTGTATAAAATGCTATTTAAAAAGTTTTTCATTCAATTTTCACATGTTGAAATTTTTGTCAATGTTGAACTCATATCTCGGTAGAACCTCATATCATATGGCTGCAGTTCAATAAAAATTCACCAAGTCCAAAAAATTTTTTCTCAAGTTAAATTCAAAATCTTATCTCATTATATTAATAAACTGTATAACATGCTATTTAAAAGTTTTTATTCTATTTTGACATGTTGAAATTTTTTGTCAATGTTGAACTCATATCTCGGTAGAACCTCATATCATTTGGCTGCAGTTCAATAAAAAATTCACCAAGTCCAAAAAAATTTTTTCTCAAGTTAAATTCAAAATCATATCTCATTATATTAATAAACAGTATAAAATGCTATTTAAAAAGTTTTTCATTCAATTTTCATATGTTGAAATTTTTTGTCAAAATTGAACTTATAAGTTTTTCATGTCTTAAGTTGCGCCACCAATATGATGGCGTTCTTTTGCTACCAAACATATTAAATGCATACTTAAAATACGCAAGTATTCTGTACACATAGATACATATATATCATGCATATTTTTAATTTTCGCCACTAATATGATGCCGTCCTTTTGCTACCAAATAAATATGTATAACTAACACATACTAAATAAATGCATATTTAAAATATGCAAGTATTTTGTACACATAGATATACTATGCATATTCTTAATTTTCGCCACTAATATGATGGCGTCCTTTTGCTACCAAATAAATATATATTACCAACGCATAATAAATAAATGCATATTTAAAATACGCAAGTATTTTGTAAACAAATTTTCGCCACTAATATGATGGCGTCCTTTTGGCTACCAAATAAATATATATTACCAACGCATAATAAATAAATGCATATTTAAAATATGCAAGTATTTTGTACACATAGATATACTATGCATATTCTTAATTTTCGCCACTAATATGATGGCGTCCTTTTGGCTACCAAATAAATATATATTACCAACGCATAATAAATAAATGCATATTTAAAATATGCAAGTATTTTGTACACATAGATATACTATGCATATTCTTAATTTTCGCCACTAATATGATGGCGTCATTTTGCTACCAAATAAATATATATTACCAACGCATAATAAATAAATGCATATTTAAAATACGCAAGTATTTTGTAAACAAATTTTCGCCACTAATATGATGGCGTCCTTTTGGCTACCAAATAAATATATATTACCAACGCATAATAAATAAATGCATATTTAAAATATGCAAGTATTTTGTAAACAAATTTTCGCCACTAATATGATGGCGTCCTTTTGGCTACCAAATAAATATATATTACCAACGCATAATAAATAAATGCATATTTAAAATATGCAAGTATTTTGTACACATAGATATACTATGCATATTTTTAATCTTCGCCACTAATATGATGGCGTCCTTTTGGCTACCAAATAAATATATATAATTAACGCATACTAAATAAATGCATATTTAAAATATACAAGTATATTTTGTACACATTGATATATTATTTATTTATATATATAATATATTCATATATTATATAAATATTCTTCTTATATGCGTAATTGTATAACATAATTATGCATACAATTTTGCATATTTATATATATAAACATATATACGTTTCCATATATACATCATACATATAATATTTTTTATATATGCCTTAAACATATATATTTTATCGAATCGTCAAGCAAAGGATAAGCTTCAGTGGATCGCAGTATGGCAGCTGCTCAACCACTTACAACACCTTGCCTGTTATAAAAGTCGTTTACAATTGATTCAAGGCTTTGTCATTGTATTAAATAATGTTTTAATATATAACTAGCGCGGCACCAGGTGATCGAAGATCCTCCCAATTTACTATGTTATATGTAACATTGGCATCACATCCATCGTCGTCTATTAAATGAATAATAAACTTTTAATGGTTTAGAAGCCATACAATGCAAATTGCCCCTTATTTATCATTGCAGTCCAGCACGGATACGACCTTAGAGGCGTTCAGGCATAATCCAACGGACGTAGCGTCATACCACTGTTCGCTCGAACAAGTATTGTGCCATTGGTCCGTACCTGCGGTTCCTCTCGTACTACGCAGGAATGCTGTCGCAACAACGTTTTGTCATTAGTAGGGTAAAACTAACCTGTCTCACGACGGTCTAAACCCAGCTCACGTTCCCTTGCATGGGTGAACAATCCAACGCTTGGTGAATTTTGCTTCACAATGATAGGAAGAGCCGACATCGAAGGATCAAAAAGCGACGTCGCTATGAACGCTTGGCCGCCACAAGCCAGTTATCCCTATGGTAACTTTTCTGACACCTCTTGTTAAAAACTCTTTAAACCAAAAGGATCGATAGGCCGAGCTTTTGCTGTCCCTGTGTGTACTGAACACCGAGATCAAGTCAGCATTTGCCCTTTTGCTCTATGTGTGGTTTCTGTCCGCACTGAGCTGGCCTTGGGACACCTCCGTTATTATTTGAGAGATGTACCGCCCCAGTCAAACTCCCTACCTGGCAATGTCCTTGAATTGGATCATACCTGAGTAATTGGAGTTATACCAAATTTTTAATTTGAGAATACATAAATGCACTCTCTCATTAATGAATTTGTTTGCGATTATATAACAAACTCGTGATACTTTGATCAAGAAGCTTGCATCAAAACCCAATACCATAAGATATAATAAATATATCCGTATAATGGCTAGGAAATGATACACGTTCCATTTAATCAAGTAAGTAAGGAAACAATAAGAGTAGTGGTATTTCATTGTCGATACTAAACCGAAATTTAATATCTCCCACTTATTCTACACCTCTTATGTCTCCTTACACTGCCAGATTAGAGTCAAGCTCAAAAGGGTCTTCTTTCCCCGCTAATTATTCCAAGCCCGTTCCCTTGGCTGTGGTTTCGCTAGATAGTAGATAGGGACATGGAATTTGGTAGATTAACGTGAGCACCTGCCATGTTGGCTCTATCTCACGGTGCGCAGCACAGACGATTCAATTTAAGCGTCGAATCAGCGCCCCCATGGAGCAATTCACGGGTACACATTGAAGAGCCAACTGTTTGGGTTGGCTCAACCTCCTGTGTGAGGAGCGAGGCCCATCTAAAACCTCTTCCGATCTATGGTATCACGGCAACCGGTTGTATTACGCAACTCCACGTCGAGCACTCCACTCTATCCGCATTTGGATGGTAAACCACAGCCACCACGATACTCCCGAAAGGGCCGCAACCAAATACCAGGACGGACATATGTCCGCGGGCACCTGGTTCCCGTGGTACCAGAAAAACCTCCGGTCAGGTTTCGTACCACAAAGGTACTACCAATTTTAACTCCAAACAGTTACGGGTTGGTGGCCCAGGTGGAAACATCAAACATACAACATACATACGCTCCGATTCATTGCAACCCCACATTCATACATCCCGATTCACGCCTGCCTACCTAGCATTCCCATTCCCCTCATGCATACATTATTCACACAATCATTCATTCCTGCCTCCAGGAACGCTCATCCGCCGTCTCGCAAATACAATGCGGGCAAACTCATTCAAATTACCTACACAAGTACTAGTGGAGAGTGATTGACTTACGTCAAACCCACCACCAGTCTGCCTAATCCCTAGCTCATCCATCACACGTATATCGCTATACAGTGGGCATTCACACAACACATGCATGGCAGTCTCCGCTGCCAAACCGCAGCGGCATTCCGGACTATCGCACAGGCTTCTCGGATGCAAGAATGCATTGAGAGAACCATGGCCAGTCAACAAGAATCCGAGACTCAGATTAAATCTGAAGTCTGGACGGTCTGCAGTGAACTTGACATCACGAATAAATTCGCGAGTCACCCGCCCATTCACACTTGCATCCCATCTGACCTGCCAGTCAGACAGAACACACTCTTTCAATAACTTCTTACAGCTATCCACTGCTAAGCTATTTACGTCCCTATCAAATAACCACTCATCCCGCAGCAATGGCAGCCGCCTCTTAATCTTGAACATCAAGGCTCTACGCCTGACTTCCAAGTCAAGAGGGGCTGCACCAAGCAATACCTGCAAAGCTTCCGTAGAAACAGTGCGGCACACAGGCAGACAACCTAAAAGAATCACACGCTGGCAAGCCAGCACTTTCTTTCTGCCCACAACAGTCTTTGCTGCCTCATACCACACAGACGACCCATATGCTGCACATGCAACAAATAGGCCGCTGTATATGGTACGCACAGCTCGTCTGCTAAGGCCCCAATCACTCCGCAAAATGCGACGCACCTGTCCAACCACACTAAACAACCGCGCCCTGAGACCGGTGAGATGCGGCATAAAGCACATCCCCTCACCGAAAGTAATGCCAAGGTACCGAACCTCAGTCACATACTTTAAGCTAACGTCGTTTAGTCTGACAACTGGAGGCCGACTGGCAGACAATTTACCCTTGAGTAACATTGCCACCGTCTTATCCGCTGCCAAACCGACGCCGACACTGTCGCCCCAATCGCAAACAATGCGCAAGCACTCCCTAGCACCTGCCTCAATCTCGGAGCGCGATTGCCCCTCAATCAAAATGAGCAGATCATCCGCATACGCACAACACTTGCAGCGCAATTCGAGTTGCCGCAATAGGGAGTCCATCATTAGGTTCCATATAAATGGACCACAGATGGATCCTTGCGGACAACCACGAACCACATCCACAGTGACACTCTCACATTTTCCTATTGCTGTCGCACGCCTGCCAGAAAAATAGCTCTTCCATAGAGCCATCTCTCGGCAGCCACAGTCGCTCAATTTTCTTAACACACTTGCCCAGCTAAGGTGGTCAAACGCACCCCTAAAATCTACAAAAATGCCTAAGACGTACCTGGAGTTGCTGGACCCCACTGAGTCCTTGACATAATGCCATGCATCCTCCGTACATCTACCTCTAGTGAAGCCATATTGTCTATCAGACATCTGGTCTTCAACTAACTCAAGCAGCCTTTCTATCATGACTCTTTCTAGCACTTTTCCAAGCACAGGAAGGAGACTGATGCCCCGATAAGATCGAGGATTACTCCTGATCTTATCGGGCGACTTCAAGAGCACTACCATCTTTGCACATTTCCATTCACTGGGAAAGTATCCCTCATTCACACACCTTTCATACAATGCATACATATACTCTGGAATCGAATTCCAAACACATTTACACATTTCCCCAGTGAAACCATCCATGCCGGGCGACTTTCTCGACTTTAACCTCTTAAAAGCCGCCCCCAATTCAGCTTCGGAGCGGTTCAACAGGTTGCTCCACATGTAGTGGAGCCTCCTGTCTCTCCTCTCGCGGGAAGAACACATTCAGCAAAGCATTCATACAATCCTTCCATGCCGTTAGCTGAAGGCCTCCGACATGTAAGTTGCCTAAACTAAGCTCCCTGCCTTTCCCTCTCGCTATTTGATAAACACGACCCCAGGGATCATGCTTATTGCGATCTACAAAATCACGCCATTCCGCTTCTTTCACACGTACAAGCATTTCCTTGTACTCATTCATACACCTACTATACTCTCGCCTTAGCTGAGCAGCGCTATCGGCATTGGATATTCTCGCTCTTTGGAAACGTTTCCGCAGAGTTCGAAGTATCCTACGCTTAGCACTCAACTCACTCGTCCACCACTTAACACGCTTAAGATTCACCTTGCGGTGTCTCCGAAGCATGCTATCATTCACACCCGTCATCCACCTATTCACACACATGACCTGCTCGTCAACACTCATTGCACTGAAGGTGCTAAGCGGAACTTGCGTTGCCGCCTCACATATAAACAGCCCATATTGGGCCCAATTCACACCACAAGTGCTCCACGAATTACCCCCAACACTTTCATTCGTTGTGGGAGTATATGCGAACACAATCTCAATTGGATTGTGATCACTTATACCTACCCCACCTAAAACACTCCACTCAAAATGAAACACACGCATTGCTGCTTCATTCACAAGGGTGACGTCAATGTCACTTTTCCCGTTCGGACCATCAAAGGTATACCACACGCTGGGTTGATTAACGACCCGAACATCTTGGGACACGGCCCACTCGGCTAGCGTTTCACCCCGCCTGTGGTTCTGATACCCAGACGAGTGTCTGGGCATCTTACTGAACCACACGGGGGACGACGCATTCGCATCAATACCAAGGATGATCGGATCGCTACTCGCCAGTAGTAGCACCTCATCCATGTACGCTATATACGGCTCGAGGGTTCCCCGAACGCGCAATACACACTCACAACTAACACCCTGCCAAAATTGCCATTAAGGCACACACACACCCCAGTCGGTAGAACACATCAGAGTGCATTCAATACCAACATCATTCACCACCACCGCAGCCTTGGCCCTGCTGTCAGTGAACACGCGCATGCGCGCGGGTAAGCCACGTACGCAACCATCGGTTGCATACGGCTCCTGCAGCAGGGCCACTACACTGCCTCTCTCACACATCATTTCGCCCACATCGCACATAACTGCATATGACCGCTGGCAGTTCAACTGAAGGACTTTGCTAGCCATATTAATGTCTAGCGTTGGCCCTCGCGACAATCGCACTATATATCGGGCAAGCCAGAGACATCATAAGATGCTCCGAAGGCTGCCCTTTAAAAGCACAATTCCGGCAACTAAGTGCATTGGTACACTTCGCTACCCGATGGCCCACTTGACCACAGCGCCGACAGACATCGTGCTTGGCCCTGCAGTCCGCTACCTTGTGGTCGAAGCCCAGGCAACGGAAGCAGCTCAGAACCGGGTCAAAGTTCCTCAAGCGGAATGAAAACCACTTGATGTAGCAGCGGCCAACATCGAGCAGAGTTTGCATGGCCATGCCATCGCCCTCCAACACAACATTGACCGACGCTGACCCACCAGTCACAGGCCATGGCTTGCTCACCATACGGACGCCTTTCTTGAAGGCCTCAAGAGACATGCTGTCCTTGAGGTTCATCTCGTAAAGATCACTCATGAATTCGTCAGGAGTAATCTGCGAGTGAACGCCCGTCACCACAATTTTAGGCCCCAGTTTGACATTCACACTCACTTCCAGCCCCACCTCTTTAAATTTCGCGTTTCCTGCGATCACTTTCCGCTCTGCAACGGATGGAGTGCGAATAATCGCACCACCATCCCGAAGAGGACGAACCTCGTGCACCCGTACACCCAGGGTTGGACCTACCTCCTTCACCACCTGATCAACCACTTCCTTTGAGGTCTTCGCAGTCTTGCTGCGGACCACGAGGGACCATGTCTCTACTGGCTTAGGTCTCGGCGTCTCCGGGGTAGACGGCGCTGCCGACTGGAACCGCCTTTGGCAACCGGTGCACGCAGCGGAGCACCCCGCTAACCGGCGCTGGCACTCGGAAAGGCCCATTGGAGGGCCGCTACTCGCATGAGCGCGAGCCTCCTCCAACCGTCCTCGGAGACGCTCATTTTCCGCCATCTGCGAAAACAGCAGCATCTCCATTTCCGCTAGGTAGTCAACTACACTAACCAGCGCCTTGCCTTGCATTCCACAATCAGCAACAACGAGCGTGAGCACGTCCTTACTGATCGCCTTCATTTTCTCTACTGGGCTTCCCTTGCGCATCATTGACCCTGGCTTGCTCAATGGAGCAACCAACGCCTCTGCTGCCTTTTCAGCCGCCCTAAACTCCTCAAGCATACTCCCCAATGAGCACATCGGGGTCGAATCTGCCGAAACCAGATTCTCCTCAGCCACGCTAAACACGCTAGTAGCAGCGCTGACACCACCACTAGCGGCTCCCATACTCTCAGCACCTAACCCAGCATCAGCAAAAGAAGCTAAAGAAGCTGCCTTCTTCAGCTTCCTTGCTGACGCCGAACCCGCCTTCCGCTTAACCTTCCCGTCAGCCACCGAAGGGAGGTCGTCCGTCGACGCACCACTCCCCCCAGCACCAACGGCCGGCTTGCACGCTGGCATCTAAAACTTTTTTGCAAGTCTTAAAAATACTCAACTGTACTCACCAGAAAGTAGGTCACTCGAAACTAAGCTACTTTAAGAGCGCTTAAAATAAGCACACGCACGCACACACTCGCAACGACGCGCGACGATTTTCCCACGCTGCTCACACGCACACAGCGAATGAGGAGCACAAAGCGCACACGCGAAACTTTTACCGCTAACTAAGAGATAACAAATAACTGTTATCGCAAAAACACTACGAAATGCAGGCACCGGCTAACACGTCTGTTCAGCTCGACAGTTAAAACCAGACTGAGTAGATAGGGACATAAAGACCAGTGTTTTACGTGTGCACCTGTCACAAGTGACTTATCACACGGTGCCCAAGCACAGGGATACAATTTAAGCGTTGATCAGCGCCCCCTTGGAGACTCTCCGCAGGTACACACTGAAGCACCAGCTGTTTGGGCTGGGTACTTCCTCCTGTGTGGGAGCGAGGCCCACCTAAAACCTCTTCCGATTTTTGGTTATCGGCAACCGGTTGTATTACGCAACTCCACGTCGAGCACTCCGCTCTCTCCGCATTTGGATGTAAACCACAGCCACCACGATGCTCCCGAAGGGCCACAACCCGTGCCAGAACGGACAAGAGTCCGCGGGCACCTGGCTCCCGTGGTACCAGAAGACCTCCGGTCAGGTTTCGTACCACAAGGGTACTACCAATTTAACTCCAAACAGTTAGCGTTGGTGACGCACCTCAAGAATCGCTTCGTACGATAAGTGGAGGTCCACTGTGGTGAAATTCTAAGACCCGTCATCCACACGGGTGAGTCAGTTTTAGCTATAAGCTCGGGACTGACGGCCCAGCTACCCCGTTTAGTCGTCTCGTACGACAAGCAGAGGTGCACTGTGGTGGAATTCTAAGACCCGCCAACCACACAGGTGAGGCCAGTTTTAGCTTTTCAGCTCGGGACTGACAGCCCAAAAGGAAAAATTATCCGTTTAGTCGCCTCATACGACAAGCAGGGATAAGCTGTGGAGGAATTCTAAGACCCGCCAACCACACGGGTGAGACAGTTTTAGCCTTTCAGCTCGGGACTGCCGGCCCATTCGTCGCCTCCTGGTACAACAATTGCCGACGCCTTGCGAACACGGCATCGGCAAATGTTTGCAATAGCTGCATCCTCTCCTGTGTCGCCACCGCTCCAGAAACCCTCCAGACGCCATGCAGGTATTCGATCCCAAGTCCATCGAGGTGACGCAAATCTGCATATATGGGGCATACACACAGAACGTGCAGCGCATCTTCGCTATCCGCACCGCATAGACATGCAGGCGTACCGCTTAGACGTCTCTCATGCAGAAATGCATTCAGCGATCCATGGCCTGTCAGCAGGAATCCAGCACGTAGGCTGAAACCGAAGTCTCGCCTGCTGAAGACGAACCCAGCATCCGGGATAAAAAAGATGAGTCACCCGGCCGGGTTCATCACCATTATCCCATCTGCTTTGCCACTCCTGCAGCATACGGTCGTCCAGCATCGCCATCTTCTGCTTGTGATCAAGACCCGACAGATCTTGACCAAACAGCCAGTCGCTCTCCTCCAGCGGGTGATCGCGCTTGAGTTTGAAACTGATTGCCAATTTCTTGGCAGCCAGATCAAACGGGGGGAACACCAGCAAGAACTTGCAGTGCCACAGTGGACACTGTACGGCACACCGGTAGGAATCCCAGAAGGATGCGCCTTTGGCAGGACAATAGGTGCCTCCTGGCCCCTACTAGTCTCATCGCCGTGGCATACCACACTGAGGCACCAAATAGCGCACAAGGCACCATGAGTCCAGTGTAAATGGTCCGCTTGGCACGGGGACTGATCCCCCAGTCGACCCGTAGTACGCGTGCCAAAACACCAACGACTCCGCTCAGCCGATCACGTAAAGACGCGATATGCGGGTTGAAATTCAACCGCTCGCCGACCGTGATGCCCAGATACCGGTATTTGTCAGCGTAGGGCAAGCTTGCTCCAGCAAACCGTACCCCAGGCCGCCTATTAGCCGATAATTGGCCTTTCAGCAACATGACAGCCGTCTTACTGGTGGAGACGGACACGCCTACCTCTGTTCCCCAAGCTCCTACGATGGACATGTACTCCGCTCCTTTCGACTCCAGTTCGTTTCGGGAGTTTCCCTCGACGAGAAGCAGCAAGTCGTCTGCATACGCGCTCAGTTTGCACAAAGGCTCCAAGCGCCGAAGAAGCACATCCATCATGAGGTTCCAAATGAATGGACCACTGATGGAACCCTGTGGGCAACCTCTGGTTACCGGCACAGATGCTTCCTCGTATCTGCTGACGATGCACGCACTCCTACCAGAGAAGAAGCTTCGCCACAAGCTGGCTTCTCGGCAGCCAGAGTCGATCAGCCGGCGTAGCACAGCATCCCACTCCACGTGGTCAAATGCTCCTTTGAAATCCACGAAGATTCCGAGTACATATCTTGCCGGGCTGGCGTCGACAGTACTCTTCACGTGTCTCCAGGCATCCTCCACACAGCGTCCAGGTTGAAATCCAAATTGCCATCTGCAGCCCTCTGGGAGCATGTCCTTCATTCGGCTGGCCATGATACCCTCGAGCACCTCACCAAAGACTGGTAGCAGACATATACCACGATAAGAGCCAGGATCGCTCCTGTCCTTATCGGGCCCCTTGAGAAGTGGCACAACGCGCGGGCGTTTCCACTCAGAAGGAAATGTCCTTCGGCTAAACAGCGGGAATACAACGCTGTAAGATGCTGAGGAATAGCACGCCAAACCTCCTTACAGATCACTCCAGTGATGCCGTCCATGCCAGGCGAGCGTCTGCTCCGTAGCCTGGCGACACAAGCACTCACTTCGTACTCGTCGAGTATGGGCGGAAGCACATCTGGGATGGCAATCGGTGCATTCGACTCCGCAACAGGGAAGAAGTTACGGAGGAGCACTCGCGCACAGTCGTGCCATGTTACGACTGGCTCGCCATTTACCCGAAGGCAGCCCAACTCGGAATTCCGTTTGTGACGTCGGCAAATCCTGTAGACATGCCCCCAGGGATCATCCCGATTTTCTCCAACGAAGCGACGCCAGTTGTCCTCCTTTGCCGACAGAATAAGCTTCTTGTACTGACCCACGGAGATCCGCAGGTCAGTAGCAAGTCGCCCTGCTTCATCGCTGCCACGACGACGAGCATTCTGTAGCCGCCGCCTCAGTCTCCTGACCTCTCGGCGCTTCGTACTGAGGTTGGCATTCCACCAGACCACTTTCCGAACGTCTCTCGGCTGCCTGCGTCCAAATACATGGTCGCATACACTGTGCACCAGTGCACGCGTTGCAGACACCTGGTCATCAATGGACATCTCCGTGTAGTCCTGCGGGAATTCCTCAAGCTTGCATACAAGCTCACCACGGAACGACTGCCAACGTGCATTGGAGAAGTTCCAGGACGGAACAGGAGCATCGCTCTCAACTGTGTCTCTGGGGTCTCGCGTCACCTCAACACAGATCGTGTTGTGGTCACTGAGATCCCACTCGTCCACTCTCCAGTCATATGTGGCCCACATAAGCGCTGCTTCGTTGGCAATCGTGACGTCGATATCACTCTGTCCGCAGTGATTATCGAACGTATACAAACTACTGACCTCATTTAGCACGCCGGCTCGGGATTCTTGAATCCATTCGGTCAGCAGCTCACCCCTTCGGCAGTTCAAGTCGCCACGAGCACGCTCGAGCGATTTGCTGAACCACAAGGGGGACACTGCATTCGCATCCATGCCACAGATAACCGGATTGCTACCAGCCAGTAGTAGCACGGAATCTAGATACGCAAGATACGGTTCCAAATCAGTGTTGTATTGGCAGTACACGGAGCTCAGGAAGATTAGGCCAAATCTTCCAGTGACACTCACGCATACGCCAAAGTCCGTGATGAGCGACTCAATAGGCATACAGATGGCATCCGGGTCGTCCAAGAAGATGGCAGCCTTCAAACGCCGATCAGCAAACACACGCATCCCGGCTGGAATGCCCGTAATGCCATGCTTCCTGTCAACGTATGGTTCCTGCACCAAAGCAAACATGTGGCGGGAGTCTCGCACCCGAGTTGCAAACTCAACGGTAGCGGCTCGACCTCAACCACAATTAGCTTGGATGAAGCTAAACATTTTAATGTCTAGCTTGCACCCTCGCTAAGACCGCACCATATATTGGGCACGTCTCCGACAGCATGTAATGCCCGGAGGGAAGCCCCTTGAAACGGCAGTTTCGGCAGTCCACCGGGCTAGCACATTTCGACGCTACATGGCCGGTCTGCCCGCATTGGCGGCATACTTCGTTTTTCAATCGGCATTGTGAAACCTTGTGGTCGAATCCCATACAGCGATGACACGCGTATGTTCGGACGAGCGACCTACAGCGGAAAGAAAACCACTTAATATAGACCCGCCCGGTCTTATCAAGCACCGCTTGCGCCTTTTCGTCACATTCTAGTGTCAGATTGATTCTGACACCGTCAGTGACCGAGCACGGCTTCGACGCCATATGCACCATCTTCTTGAAGGCCGACGGCGAGAACTCCTCCTTGAAGTGGTTCTCATAGAGCTCGTCCATGAAAACTTCCGGTATAATCGCTGTGTCCACGTCGAACACGGTGATTTTCGACCTAACTCCACGGTTGCGCTCAACCTCCAGACCGACCTCGTTGAACTTCACGTTGGCCACCACTTTTTTGATTTCACTTCTTGACGGCGTACGAATGACGGCGCCACCGCGCTTCAATTCACGGATTTCATGAACTCTAACGCCCAGAGCTGGAGCAACTTGGCTCATTACCTTATCGGCAATCTCCTTGCCCGACACTGTCGGGTCCTTGCTCGTCACCACAGCCGACCACGTTTCCACGGGCTTCTTGGCTGCAGGAGCATTTCGAGGTGCGGCCATCGGGGCAACGCCGGAGACAGCTCTGGTTGCGGCACAACTAGCATTTGGGGCCATGAAGGGCGCAGCAGTTTGTTGGCATGGCGCAACTTTCGTCTCAAGGACGGCATTACGCACAGCTAGCGCGGTCACCAGCTCGCTAAGCCGGGCAGTTGCCTCCAAAACGGCGATCGCCGCTTCCGGCGCCAGTCCAGCGCGCAGCACAGCGGACCTCACCGTCTGCTCTACACCCGCCAGCTGAGCCAATACGGCATCAGACCCTTCCTTCACCACACTAGAAGCAAGAAAACTACCTGCAGGAGCTGGACCGGCAGGCCCGCTCATTCGGGCGATAGCCTCCACCGTAGCGGGTGCAGGGGCGGCAGTAGCAGCAGCAACTCCATCGGCGACCCCAGCGGCGGTTCCAGCGGCGGCTCCAGCGGCGGATCCAGTGGCGACTTCGTTGGCGGCTGCTCCATCGGCGTTGACACCAATGAAGGAGACGGCCAGCCGCTTGGCAGAGGAGGCATCGTCGCTCGCAACCAAGTTGGGCGTCGATAGAGCCATATCCCGCACCCGTCTGCTCCTTTTCTCTTTCACTTTTGCTTCTTTTGGGCGATCCTCTGAAACGGACATTTCGGACTCGCTACACGCACTCGACATTCCGCGCATTTTATTGTTCATCACAACAACCGCAGAAGAAACACTGCAAGCAGTGAAAACCCAAGCAGTGCAAGGAGTACACTTGTGACAAGCTGTACCGACACTTGCGAGTTATTTTGTTGTTCTTCTTTGTGCGAGTTTCGTAGCCAATCAGAGCTTAGTGTGCGGCAGCGCAGCTTTCCAAAGTTTGGCGGGGTTAGTGTCTCTGATAAGCCTTGGGAGGTTTGAATTTCCGCTAAAGCTTGCAGCGGCTCACGACCCGGGTAAGAAACACTGCAAGCAGTGAAAACCCAGGCAGTGCAAGCAGTACACTTGTGGCAAGCAGTGTACTCAGTGTAAGGTCCAAATTAACAAGCTTTTGTCCGTGACAAAAACTATAAGCTTTTCTCAACTTTCTTATTGTCTTCTTCTTCTTTTATTGCTATTCACTGAAAGAAATAGAACTAGAACTAGAACTAGAACTGGAACTAGAACTAGAACTTTCACGCACGTGGTATTAATTTTCCACAAAAGAAATTAAATTTCTCGGAAAATCTAAGTGTCACTGTCACTATTTTCTATCCAAATTATTGCGTTTAGGTTCCCGCACGGGACACACTAAATTCCGTCTTTGTCGGCACTGTTTTTATCGTGTTACGCGGTTTTCGTACGGAGCGCACGGGACGCACGTCTGCTCACTTCGGAAGTTCGTTCGCAACTGAGTAGATAAGGACATATTAGCTATATTAGTTTTACGTGTGCACCTGTCATGACTGACAGATAGGGACAGTAGGAATCTCGTTAATCCATTCATGCGCGTCACTAATTAGATGACGAGGCATTTGGCTATTTTTTTTTGTAGGAAATGAATTTGCCCACACAACAATGCCATATATGGATGGCACGTCATATGACTGTTTTCCCTTTACTTTGTACACAATAGATGTTGGCCAGTGTAGTTGACTTTCAATGAGGAAAGTAAACCTCGGTGCTAACCCACTCCTTGGCGATATCCAGTATGGAACATGAACGTCTTAAAGCCGCAGACTCCGCCATCTACCACCCTGGTACTGATAATATTGCTATCACCAGCGTTAAGGACTCCCAGTGCTCTCAGTCGTTTTACCGACCGATAGCTCCAGATGCCCCTCCAGTTTAGCGTAGCAGAAACGATTTTAATGTCCTCATGTGCCTGATAATCCCGAACCAGAGCCGTTCGTACGTCCTGTCTGTCGTAGATCTCAACCTTACTCTGATGAGCTTGGTCAAGATCAAGTCCGTCAGTCACTACCTGAGCGTCGATCACTATCGTGTGATCTGGTCGGAAACCCACCAGGTCCGGCTTATATATCCTGTTCTCTCCCTGCAGACTTGGTTCAGCAATGACAGAGTAGCCTCTCGTCTCAAGTCCCCGCTTGAGATAATTAGCTACACTGTTGTGTCTAGCCACCCGCCTCCCATGCGTACGATGACACTTCTGCAGAATGTGGTTTAGTGATTCGGGAGCATCACATCCTGCACGACACTGCCTCTCCAATTCGTGCCTTCCTCTCGTGGTACGAGACCGCGTGGGTAGGGCATTTATCCGCAGTTTGATCCCATTCAAATAAGCTTTTCCAGTTAACAAACGCGTGGGTGCGACAACCCACCCGTGTTGCGGAGCATAACGCCCTGCTTCACGGAGACCGCTACCATCAACAGAGGAGTGCAACCTATCCGCCCAGTACGAGTCGATCAAAAGGCGTGTATCCAGAGCCGCGTCTCCCGATGCCTTGCACCTATCTCGGCCCTCCGAATTTCCGCACTAAGGAACGAACTGGCTGTCTCGGATTGCTCGAGGTGGGGCCATTTTATGTTCGTTAACCTCTGTATGCGCAGCATTGGAGCTGTCCTTCGAACTGAGGGAACACCGAGACCCCCACTTGTGTGGGGGGCATGGAAGAATGCTACTGACACATCCATAGGAAGATCTAACCATTTCCTTACGACCGACCGTACCAGTCTGTCACACTTTCTCAAAACGCCTATTGCCACACTACCAAGGGTTAGCTTGTGATATAGCTGTGGAATGAGGACAGTTCTGAGGGCGAATAACTTCTGCTGTGGCTTCAGGGGACCGCGATATGATATCCAATCTGGGACCAATGTCCTCAGTCGGATTGTAGCGGGCCCTCCCGTCCGCAGTGAACTGGATGCCAAGATACTTCCATTCCTCAGAACGCTTCAAGCTTGACACTTGCGCGAACCTACACAAAAGCTCCGTGATTCGATCACAGTACACTTCTGCTTCGGTTGCCCCTTGACACTAACAGTAAAACACTTATTAGCGTTTAGGGTCAGCCCAACGGACGCCAAAAGGAGACCGTGGTATCCAATAATGCCTGAAGGCCCTTCGGTGTAGAAGCAAACAACACCAGATCGTCTGCGAACGCTGCAGCGTTTGTTTTGGCATTTCCGACACTGACACCAATCTCGTCCGGTAGAGACCTAAGCAACCGGTCGATGACCAAGTTGAACATATGTGGAGACAAAGGGTCACCCTGCTTCACACCTCTAGCAGGGACGAATTCCTCTGATCTCCAGCCTTTACCATTGAGACTAGTGCCACCTCCCAAGTACAAGCTACGTACGTAGTCAACAAAACCCGTTGGTGCACCATACGCGGATAGGGTGTCAATTACCGCTGCGTGAGACACAGAGTCAAACGCTTTGCTGACATCAAGTGTCGCGATATAACACGACGCATGACGTCTATGGTGGTCCCTCAGGATTAAGTCAACTATTGTCGCGTTATCGGCGCAACCGTCAGTAGGAAGAAACCCCCGCTGACGCGGATCCCAATCGACTGATGAGGCCAATCGAGATGCCAAGATGGCATTGAGTTGTCTAACTATGACAGAAGGCACCGATATCGGACGGAAGTCTTCTGGTCGGGATGCTCTTACCGTCTTCGGGATGAAAACGGTTCGAGCCATTCGGAAGAGTGTGGGTAGTTTGCCGCACCAGAGAATAAGGTTCATTATGCGAAGCATAACACCATTGGGAATACTCCTGGCAGTTCTTGGAGATATTCCGTCCGGTCCGGGAGAAGAGTTCAATGGCACTTGATGCAATTGCAGGTCCCTAGACGTAATAGGTGACCATACCCTCAAGCAAGTGTCCCATATGGGGCACGGTGCTATTGCAAGAGGAAAGGCTCTGCTGTGTCATGACTTCTCTCCAGTATGGTTCCATAATCTCTTGGTTTGGCATTACCGACTCGTCGGGTCCTGCTAGCAGGGATCCGATGCATCGACCTTTATGTTTGTCCCAGTTGCGCTGAACCCTAGCGAACTGCTGCCTTCTATTTTGTCTCCTATTGCGAGGCTCAGGAAAGACTCTTGCCGAAACCGGACCTTCGTTTCGATTCGGAAAAATTTCCAGGAGATAGTTAGACAAACACTGGAGAGTTGCTTCTTTGCCCGAAGTCTGCGCTCCATCAATGATAGATTGCAGAACCTCGACTCTCCACGATCGATTACATCCCACAGGGCCGAAGCCCCGCAGTATCCGCATGAGGACGTCGTCCGAATGTATCGATGGTGTGATTGGAACCGACTCTGACATTGAAGAAGAAGACTCAAGCCCACTTATACTAGGGCGGCGCGTAATGGTTTGTGGTTCATTAATTTCGGGGATAAGAGCCGCTTGCCCTCTTAGCTGCTCGATTTTTGCCTTATAATTATCCCTCTGTCGACACTTTTTAATAGCATCGACACTGCGTTCTGGAAAATGCAACGCCAGCTTTTATTAATGAACCTCTCGCCATTTGCTATGAGCTCAAGTTCCTTCCTCGCCATCATGGCCAATTCTTCCTCACACCACCTGGTTTTCACGTCAACACGCGTACGAAGCTCATCAAGCCTGTCTTTGTGCTGACGCGACATGTGGACACCTAAACCGGTCTTTGTTCCAAAAGATCGGCCGCATTCCACACATAGATGTCCAACAACTGGATTAGCATCTACGTTCCTTCCCTGATGGGCTCCTACGGATGCCGTAGGAGAATTCACTGAATAACTTTCAGCTATCCGAGGCATGTTATTAGAGTTTGCACCATCAGTTTTTCAGGACCATCGGGGTGGTAACCCAATGGCCCCTTTCGCCGCTCATATTCGCTGCTGCCGAAACTACATCGGTCCAGCACCCGGAGGACACCACGAGGAGGCCACATTTTAGTGGGGCACATGTTGCCTATGAGCCGACTTGATCTGACTAACGAAGGACGGTAGCCCATTTGCCATTGCTGAGAAATGAACCATTATTCCCTTCTGCAGACCCATTGATCCTCCAAGTTAGTTACTCCCGCCGTTGACCCGCGCTTACTTGAATTTCTTCACTTTGACATTCAGAGCACTGGGCAGAAATCACATTGTGTCAACACCCGCTAGGGCCATCACAATGCTTTGTTTTAATTAGACAGTCGGATTCCCCAAGTCCGTGCCAGTTCTGAATTGATTGTTAATTGATAATCGTTATAATTTAAAAGAACTAACTGGTTGCCCAACTAGTATTCTTAAAATTTTAGCAAGAAAGTTCCACAATTGGCTACGTAACTAAACTATCCGGGGAACAAGAAACTACCATAAATGATAGAAACTCTATTTACCCAGAACGAGCACATAAACCATGTTATTGTTTCCCAATCAAGCCCGACTATCTCAATCTTCAGAGCCAATCCTTATCCCGAAGTTACGGATCTAATTTGCCGACTTCCCTTACCTACATTATTCTATCGACTATAGACTCTTCACCTTGGAGACCAGCTGCGGATATTGGTACGGCCTGTTGAGAAGTTTGCGTGTCCCCACCATAAATTTTCAAGGTCCGAGGAGAAAATATCGACACAACAGTATATGTCATGCTCTTCTAGCCCATCTACCATATCTCTCTGCGAAAGACTTACACTTAGTACGGCTATAAAACAGAAAAGAAAACTCTTCCGATATCTCTCGACGGCTTCTTTATGGTCGTTCCTGTTTCCAGGATGAGCACGAGGCCCATATTTAATAACAAACGGATACTCAACAGGTTACGGAATTGGAACCGTATTCCCTTTCGTTCAAAATTATTCAAGTTTTTTAATTATGACAAAATTTAAATTTTAGTTACTTTTTTACTTGAAAATTTTCGGCTTTCGCCTTGAACTTAGGACCGACTAACTCGTGATCAACCACTGTTCACACGAAACCCTTCTCCACTTCAGTCCTCCAAGGTCTCATTCGATTATTTGCTACTACCACCAAGATCTGTACCAATGACGGCTCCATGCAGGCTTACGCCAAACACTTCTAAGCACACCATTGTACCTTCCTACTCACTAAAGTTTCAAAATTTATATTACAAGTAATATAAATCATCTACTTTAGCGGTAATGTATAGGTATACAACTTAAGCGCCATCCATTTTAAGGGCTAGTTGCTTCGGCAGGTGAGTTGTTACACACTCCTTAGCGGATTTCGACTTCCATGATCACCGTCCTGCTGTTTTAAGCAACCAACGCCTTTCATGGTTTCTGAATGAGTTGTTAATTTGGGCACCGTAACATTACGTTTGGTTCATCCCACAGCGCCAGTTCTGCTTACCAAAAGTGGCCCACTGGGCACATTATATCATAACCTTAAACTTCATATCAAGAAAGTTAAGGTTCTTACCCATTTAAAGTTTGAGAATAGGTTAAGATCGTTTCGACCCTAAGGCCTCTAATCATTCGCTTTACCAGATAAGATTATTTTATACAACAGTTAAATGCACCAGCTATCCTGAGGGAAACTTCGGAAGGAACCAGCTACTAGATGGTTCGATTGGTCTTTCGCCCCTATACTCAATTCTGACAATCGATTTGCACGTCAGAACTGTTTCGGTCTTCCATCAGGGTTTCCCTGACTTCAACCTGATCAAGTATAGTTCACCATCTTTCGGGTCACAGCATATATGCTCAAGGTACGTTCCAGTTAGAGGCATAAATAATATAAATATTATTATACATAACTATATAGAACGCCCCGGGATTGCGTTAATTAACTATAAATAGTTAAAAACTAATCCCAATAATAGTCAAGTTAATTACGCTATTAGGTTGATATCCCAATAACTTGCACATATGTTAGACTCCTTGGTCCGTGTTTCAAGACGGGTCCCGAAGGTATCCTGAATCTTTCGCATTGTTAATCATACAAGTGCTTATAATAAACATAAAAATCAATGATAATCATGCCATTATATAATTCCGAAAAATTAACGCACTGTACTCATATAATCTATCAGCACTTTATCAAATTTTTGAAATTTATTTTATGTTAAAATGCAAGCACTCTAATTTAAATAAACTCTTATCAAAATTGTTTGATAAATTCCATACATGCTAATAGATTACAATGTCCTTATATGGAAAAAATGCACACTATCGTTATAATATTGATTAAATATTACAATTCTAATGATGAATTTTCCATAACGGATATTCAGGTTCATCGGGCTTAACCTCTAAGCAGTTTCACGTACTATTTAACTCTCTATTCAGAGTTCTTTTCAACTTTCCCTCACGGTACTTGTTTACTATCGGTCTCATGGTTATATTTAGTTTTAGATGGAGTTTACCACCCACTTAGTGCTGCACTATCAAGCAACACGACTCTTTGGAAACATCATCTAATAATCATTAACGTTATACGGGCCTGGCACCCTCTATGGGTAAATGGCCTCATTTAAGAAGGACTTAAATCGTTAATTTCTCATACTAGAATATTGACGTTCCATACACTGCATCTCACATTTGCCATATAGACAAAGTGACTTAGTGCTGAACTGATTTCTTTTCGCTCGCCGCTACTAAGAAAATCCTTGTTAGTTTCTTTTCCTCCCCTAATTAATATGCTTAAATTCAGGGGGTAGTCCCATATGAGTTGAGGTTGTTTAATTACACTTATAGACAATTCTCTGCCTATTTTGAAATATACTATCTTTTTTTTGAAGGTCCATAATATTCACAAAATTATTCTTT
>NW_026909718.1:0-22500 GCF_023558435.1 Drosophila sulfurigaster albostrigata | reverse complement strand
TCGGATATGAGTCCTGTATTGTTATTTTCGTCACTACCTCCCCGAGCTGGGAGTGGGTAATTTACGCGCCTGCTGCCTTCCTTAGATGTGGTAGCCGTTTCTCAGGCTCCCTCTCCGGAATCGAACCCTGATTCCCCGTTACCCGTTGCAACCATGGTAGTCCTAGATACTACCATCAAAAGTTGATAGGGCAGACATTTGAAAGATCTGTCGTCGGTACGAGACCATACGATCTACATGTTATCTAGAGTTCAACCAGTGTAACGATCTTGCGATCGCTTGGTTTTAGCCTAATAAAAGCACACGTTCCAGAAGGTCCGTGTTTTAATTGCATGTATTAGCTCTAGAATTACCACAGTTATCCAAGTAACTGTTAACGATCTAAGGAACCATAACTGATATAATGAGCCTTTTGCGGTTTCACTATTAATTCGTGTGTACTTAGACATGCATGGCTTAATCTTTGAGACAAGCATATAACTACTGGCAGGATCAACCAGAATAATGTTCATTTCATTATGTAAATAATATTTAAAATATAATTACATAAATCTTCAAATATGTAAAATACATGACAACTCACAAATATTTTTGAATAACAAACGATAATATTCAATAATTGTATATATATATATGTTATACTTGACATGTACTATACGAATGTGGCCACAATTAGATAGCATTCACGTTCGCTAGTTATAATTCACAATTGTTTATATAAATATATATACTTATATATAAAATATATATGCATATAATCGTTCAAAAATATCATTTTATTTCAACTTACTAAATATATTATATCACACATGCATATTTATAATTTAAATTCAATTAATTGAATAAAAATTATTTTATTTTGATGACAAATTGATAATTTTATCTAATTTTGCATTTACGTGTAGACAATATTATATTAGTAAAACCTCCGTCCAAAATAAATAATTTTTATAGTGTCCTTGAGGATTTTCAATTATTCACAAAATATTAATTCTTTAGCTACGAAAACACCTTTGGAATAAGACATTTAATTCGTCATATGCTTATATAATAATAGTTATTATATAAACATATAAACGTCGGATGAGACTTTTTGTAATAACATAATTATTACCTATTATGCAAACTGAAATATGTGCATCCAATACATATATATACGTGATGGGCACACACTGCTCACCATGTATAGGTTTTGCTAACGGCCTGATTAAAAGCCGGCCAGAGGTGGAACACTTTATCCACACACACAACACAGACATACTCCTCATCTCCGAAACTCACTTCTCCAATAGATCATACATCCGACTTCACGGGTATGACATCATCCACGCTGACCACCCCAGCGGCAGAGCTCATGGCGGAGCGGCAATTTAATGTTAAAGCGGGCATAAAGTACAACGAGCTGTGTACCTTAGAGGAAGACTGGGTACAATGTGCCAAAGTCAATCTGCCCAGCCCACTAGGCGACCTTACAGTCGCCGCGGTCTACCTCCCCCCCAGACACAGAGTATCAGAAAGGCATTTTGATCTGCTGCTGAGCAGTCTGGGTAACAGATTTCTAATTGGGGGCGATTTCAACGCAAAGCACCGATGGTGGGGATGCCGAGTCAGCAACCCTAAAGGAAGCGCACTACTTAGGTGCATCCAGCGCAGGAGCATCGTATGCCACACCACAGGAGAGCCCACCTACTGGCCAACAGATCCGACCAAAATTCCCGACACCCTGGACATGGCCCTCTCCAAAGGATTTGATAGTGCCAAAGTCTCGTGCTCTTCTAACGCGGACCTTTTCTCCGACCACAGCGCAGTGGAACTGCGGCTGAGAAAAGCTGCACATCCTAGGATGATCAAGAGGAGCACGACACTGCAATCCTACAAAGCCTGGCTAACGGAAAATGTCAACCCAGTGCAAGATCTTACCTCCACCGAGCAAGTGGACAACGCCATCAACGAGCTCACGCAACACATGCACAACGCCGCAGCACATGCTTCCCCCAGAACCCCGATCTCTCCTAGACTACCAATGAGGGTCCTACACCTTTGGTCTTCAGAGATCGCCTCGCTAGTAGCTGAGAAGAGACGGTTGCGACGAGTATGGTTCCTATCCAGAAATCCTAGAGATAAAAGGGTATTTAACAGAGCCACAAAGCAGCTTAAGGATAAGCTCCTAAAGCTCAGGCAGAGCTCGTTTGAGGAGTTCCTGGCCAATGTTGAGCCTGGAGACCCACAGCACAACCTTTGGCAGGTCACTCGTCACATAAAACGACCTACTAAGAGAGTTGCTCCAGTCCAGCGTGCTAGTGGCGCCTGGTGCCGCACAGAGCAAGAAAGAGCTGAAGCTTTTGTGGAGCACCTCAGCGAAGCCTTCAAGCCGATAATAAGATGCACCGACCTGGATATCTCAGCTACGCATCGTGCCCTACAACTATTAGATGAAAACACCAACAATTACCAAGAAGAGCTAGCTATGGTCTCGGTGGATGAGGTCAAACTTGAGATCGAGGGACTCAAGACGAATAAATCGCCGGGCGCTGATGGCATTGAAGCACTGGCTGTTAAGCTTCTTCCCCCTCCCTGCCTACAACTCCTCGCCAACATATACAACAGGTGCTTTCAGCTAGGACATTTTCCAACCATCTGGAAACGAGCAGAGGTAATTCTTATACCTAAACCTGGCAAACCTGAAGCCAATCTTGGCTCTTATCGTCCGATAAGTTTGCTGTCGATACTCTCCAAAATACTCGAAAGAGTATTTTTGCGCAGAGTATTGCCAGTGCTGGAAGAAGCTGGGTTGATTCCGGATCACCAGTTTGGCTTCAGGCGTTCTCACTCCACCCCGGAACAATGCCACCGTTTAGTCAGAGTGATATTGGACGCATTCGAGGAGAAGAACTACTGCTGCGCCGTAATGCTTGACGTGAAGCAAGCTTTCGACAGAGTCTGGCACCCAGGGCTACTGCTTAAGCTTAAGAGAAACCTGCCTCAACCCCATTACGCATTTCTGCAATCTTACCTCGACAACAGAAGCTTTTATGTCAGATGCGGAGATGCGCGATCTACCACAAAAGGTATCGAAGCCGGTGTACCACAAGGCAGCGTCCTAGGCCCTCTATTGTACACGTTGTACACAGCGGACATGCCTACATTTTTCAACGAGAACCTATTGGTTGCCACATACGCCGATGACACAGCCTTCCTTGCCACAGCACGAACCCCACAGGATGCGTCGGAAATTATACAAAATCAGCTAAACACCATCGAGCCCTGGCTAAGGAGGTGGAACATCTCGGTAAACCCTGAAAAGTCCACGCAAACCACATTTGCACTCCGCAACGGCAATTGCCCGCCTGTCAGTCTTAATGGGGATAATATTCCCGAAAATCCCACGCCCAAATACCTGGGCATGACGCTCGACAGGCGGTTAACATGGCGCACACACATCGTAAGGAAGAGAAAGCAGGCTGAAGAGAGGCTGAAGCAATTCCAATGGCTCATTGGAAGACGCTCGAAGCTTAAAAGCAAACTTAAACTGCTCGTCTACAAAACCATCATTAAGCCAATCTGGACTTATGGCATCCAGCTGTGGGGCACTGCCTGCAAATCAAACTGCAGGAACATCCAAAGGCTGCAGAACAAGGCTCTGAGAATGGTCTCGAACGCTCATCCTTACCATGACAACAGCACCATCCACGAGGTACTCAGGGTTCCTGGGTAAAGACGAAATTCGAAAAGTGAGCACAAATTACATCAACAGGCTACATAACCACCCAAACACATTGGCCATCAACATCTTGGACAACAGCCAAACCGTCAGAAGACTTAAAAGAAAACACCCCCTCGACCTGCCCATGGAGAATGATGATTAGCCCTCCAGAACCATACCAACCATCTCTTGTGAGAATTTAATCGACAAGGCGGCCTCAAAAAATTTAATTATTGTCCGTACAGACAGATTTTAAATAAATAATTATTGACGAAAAAAAAAAAAAAAAATGTATAGGTTTTGTGACACGTTTTCTACAATGCTTTTATTTTATTTAGTATTGCCATCCAACGTATCTTTTGTTGCACTAATTTAATAATACAACAGTAAAACTTCATTATTTTTAACTTTTTAATCATATTGCCTTCTATATGATTATTTTCATATATTATTTATATATGACTTATGCCGGCAAGACTCACTCCATATACATAGTCATATATATTTCACTTGTGAAATTTTTCTCATATGACATGCCTGCTCGACATCACCACCCCTATATAGGTTTTGTGACACGTTTTCTACAACCAGCTCATTTTACTAAGGTCTACCATCTAATGTATCTTTATGTTGCACTAATTTAATAATAAAACAGCAAAACTTCATTATATTTAACTTGTATAATCATATTGCCTTCTATATGATTATTTTCATATATTATTTATATATGACTTATGCCGGCAAGACTCACTCCATATACATAGTCATATATATTTCACTTGTGAAATTTTTCTCATATGACATGCCTGCCCGATCTCACCACCCCTATAAAGGTTTTGTGACACGTTTTCTGCAATGCTTTTATTTTATTTAGTATTACCATCTAACGTACTTCTCCCAAGGGACCCTCTAAGATAAAAGGAAGAAACCAGCTACTGGTCTTAAAACAATAAAGAAAACCTTAACATTAAAATTAAAATATAATTTCATTCCTTTTACATTTTACATCTTATTTTTATCATTTTTAAACAAAAAAAAAAATTTTTTGCATTTATTATCTATTACATTTTTTATACCCTTTACATCTCTTGAATATCGCATTCTATTATTTTGAAATCCAATTCTTTTACTCTAAGGAAGTCTAAAGAACAAAGTGAACAATTATAAACTCAAAATATTTTTGCGGATTAGTTATCAAATTCGCTCTAAATTCCTGAAGTTTTCCGTTTAAAATTCCGGTGTTCCATAAAAACAGTCCGAGTTGTATACCCGTATCTCGTCAGTGATAAATCGTGTTAAGAACATCATGCCAGACAATTTAGCAAACGCAATGTCCAATCTTGATTTAGCCAGTGGCTCTCAAGCGAAAACATACCATCTGCCACTAGTACACCAGTAACTAGCCCCGAATTAAGAGATGTCATACGAGGTTTAATTAGGGAGGTACTTCCTCAAGAAACTACAGCCCACGGACATGAACACTTCAGCGACATACCTTTTGTGAGGCCTACACCAGGACAAGACCAAGTAAAAGTCCCGGACGTTTGCCGATTAATTAAAGAGTTCTCAGGGGACAGAACATCGTTCAATTCTTGGAAAAGAACGTTGACAGAATCATAAACATTTTTGAAGGACAAGAGCAGACGTACACCTACTATCTAGTAACTCTCTCTATCCGGACTAAAGTGGTTGGCGAAGCTGAAACAGTTTTGGAGTCGTATAACACTCCCATGAATTGGAAAGCTATCTCAAAGTGTCTTACGGCACATTATGCCGACAAACGAGACTTAAAACTCTCGAGTACCAAATGTTCTCTCTAACCCAAGGACGCATGTCTATCAACGAATTCTATCAAGCAATTTACTACCAACTATCCCTAATCCTAAATCAAATAGGAGCACAGGAAGAATCAGCCGAAACCATAAAAGCCTTGACAGATAACTATCGCGGAAAAGCCTTAGACATCTTCATAAGAGGTTTGAATGGTGATTTACCACGGCACCTAGGAATAAAAGAACCAAGGGATTTAAGCCATGCACTCCATCTGTGCAACCTGTTAGAAAACCAAGAAAATAGAAACCTCTTTGTACCAAAAGGTAGACAACAACCTCCACCCTTGCCACCCAGACAAATAATTCCAAGACCCCACATAGTAAGACCATTCCACAATGCAAACCCAAACCAATGGAAGAATTTCGACCCCAAATTTTATTATTCACCAAACAATAGACCAACGATTAATAATCAGACACATCCCGTTGCACCTCAATACCATAGGCAACCTCAGACAATGACTTACAGACCCTATCAACAGCAATTCTCGTCAAATGGACAATACCAAGTTTCACCTCCTCGTCCATCTGCTCCGAAACCGGAACCTAAACCAACACCAATGGACATAGACCACTCCATTCGATCGAGAAGAATCGACTATATGAATAGACCTCATTCTAACGAGTTAGCAGGCAAACGCCCACCAGTGCCTATGCAGTCAGGACCCCAAATAAATTTCAGAGACAATTCCACGTCACTACAGGTGAATTAGATCCAGTAGCAGAAAACGAAGATTCCGAATCTGCATATCCCGTGGAAATGTCAGAACAAGATTATTACGAGAATTATGAACGAGAGGGAGCAGCAGACTTCCACGAAGAAGTTTACGAGGCAGACCAGAACTACAACTCAGAAATAATAGACAACTCTGATATCCATTTTTTAGGTTGAACAGTTCCTCGTTGCCATATTTCAATTGCACCACGGGGACGGCAAAACCTTCAAGTTTCTAATAGACACAGGCTCAAATCAGAATTACATTCAATCCAATCTAGTTCCAAATCCCAAAGTTAATCAAAAGCCTTTTTTTGCCAATTCAGTCGGTGGTCAGACTAAGATCACCCACCATACTCACCTTGGCCTCTTCAACTGCAAAGATATCCCTATTAAATTTTATTTGCTTCCCACTTTGAAAACCTTTCACGGAATTTTAGGTAATGACACCCTCAGACAGCTTAACGCAGTAATCGACGTCAAGAACGATATCCTAATCATCAATAAAACTACAGAATTAACATAAAACAATTAGCAACCCAAGCCGTAAACAATATCAAAGTTAGAGCAGATCACATGTCCATAGGTCAGAAACGACTCATAGATAGTATAATAAAAAACCATACAGATCTATTCTCAGAGCCAGATGAAAAACTAACATACACAACAGCTGTAGAAGGAGAAATTAGGACAAACTCAGATACCCCAGTTTATAGTAAACATTATCCATATCCAGCTTCCCTAAGGTCAGAAGTCGAAAAACAGGTAAACCAATTATTGAGTGACGGCATAATAAGACCCTCACGTTCGCCCTATAATGCACCAGTATGGGTAGTCCCAAAAACCTGATGCATCTGGCGAAAGGAAATATCGTATTGTAATAGATTATAGGAAGCTAAACGCAGTAACTATATCCGATCGATATCCAATTCCAGAGATCGGGGAAATCATAGCGCAATTAGGTCAAAACAAGTATTTTTCAGTACTTGATTTGAAAAGCGGCTTTCATCAGATTCCACTCAAAAGTAGAGACATAGAAAAAACAGCTTTTTCAGTAAATGGCGGAAAGTTCGAATTCACTAGACTACCGTTCGGTCTAAAAAATTCTCCATCCATATTCCAAAGGGCTCTCGACGATATTTTACGTGATCATGTAGGAATTCGTTGTTACGTCTACATCGACGACATAATAATCTTTAGTCAATCGGAAAGTGAACACACTCAGGACCTCGAGAAAGTATTCTCAACCTTATCAGAAGCCAACATGAAAGTACAAATCGACAAATGCGAGTTTTTCAAAACCGAAGTCGACTTTCTAGGCTTTACTATTTCGGCTAATGGCGTTAAAACCAATAGCAATAAGGTCAAAGCTATCCAAAACTTCCCTAAACCTAAAACCCTAAAGGACTTACGATCCTTCTTAGGACTTTCAAGTTACTATAGACGTTTTATTCGTGATTACGCTAAACTAGCGAAACCACTCACAACCCTACTCAGGGGAGAAAATGGTCGTCTTACAAAAATGTATCGAATAAAGTCAATATAACATTCGATCACAGCTGCCAAGAGGCTTTCGAAAAATCAAGAATACATTAGCTTCGCAAGATGTAATACTTGCATATCCCGACTTCAAAAAGAGTTTCAACTCACAACTGATGCCTCAAACTACGCCATAGGCGCAGTATTAGAACAGAATGGCAGACCAATAACTTTTATTTTACGTACACTATCCAAAACGGAAGAGAACTATGCCACAAATGAAAAAGAGATGTTAGCAATAGTGTGGGCTCTCCAAAGTCTACGCATGTACCTTTACGGTACTTCCAAAGTTATTATTCATACTGATCACCAGCCACTCACCTTCGCGCTGAGCAACAAAAACCACAACGGTAAACTCAAAAGGTGGAAAAGCTACCTTGAAGAGTACAACCATGAGCTCCGATATAAGCCAGGAACCTCTAACGTTGTTGCAGATGCTCTTTCTAGAAATCCTCCAATCACACAAATCAATAGTACAACAGCTACAATACATAGCGATGAGAGTTCCTCTCATAACCTTATACCAGTCATAGGAGTTCCAGTTAACGTATTCAAGAATCAACTCTTGATCTTGACCTCAGAAACTGAATCCTACGATTTCGAAATACCTTTCCCACAATATCACAGACATACAGTCAGAAGAAGCGATTACACAGAGAAGGACCTTATACAAATATTAAAAGAACGACTTGACCCTAAACTAGTAAACGGTTTATTCACTTCAGAACGCATAATGGGAAAAATTCAGAACATCTACCCAATTCACTTCAGCAGTTACAAAATTAGATACACGCAAACTCAAGTTAGAGACGTAACACTCGAGTCGGAACAAACCGAAATTATTTCAAAAGAACATCTCCGCGCTCATAGAAACCCAATAGAAAACAAAATTCAGATCCTAAGTAAATATTTTTTTCCCGGCCTAACAAAGAAAGTCAGCACCGTCGCTAAACTGTGCGAAACATGCAAATTAGCCAAATACGACAGACACCCCCAACATGGCGAAATCCAACCAACCCCAATACCAACCTACCCAGGACAGATTGTTCATATAGACCTTTACACGACCCAGAAGAAAATAGTATTAACGGCAATAGACAAATTTTCCAAATATGCACAGATAAAGATAGTAAAGTCAAAAGCAGCAGAAGATTTGAAAGCTCCTCTGCGCGAAATAATGATTGCATTTGGCATGCCAAAGTCAATTATTATGGATAACGAAAAGGCATTAAATTCAGCTTCAATCAAGTTCTTGCTGAAAGATCAGCTAAAAGCGCAAGTCTATACGACACCACCATACGCCTCGACAAGCAATGGTCAAATTGAAAGATTTCATTCAACGATGACAGAGATCATGCGATGCTTCAAAATGGACGAAGCACAAGTTAGTTTTGAAGACCTAATTTTTAGAGCAGTTCAAGAATACAACCAATCAATTCATTCTACGACAAAGAAAAAACCTATAGACATATTTTTCGGTAATCAATTTCTATCAGACCCTCAAGAAATAAAACAGCTAGGGAACAAGTTATTAAAGATATCAATAAAAAGCAAAATGAAGACCTCACATACCACAACCAAAAAGAAATCCGATAAGAAAATACAAGGAAGGGAAACAATTTAAATAAAAGTAGATAAAAGATTAGGATCCAAACTGACTCCAAAGTATCGCAAAGAAATAGTTCTTTCAGACCAAAACACAACAGTAAAAACACAGTCAGGGAAAATTGTCCATAAAAATAATATTAAAACATAATTTCATTTACAGAATTTTTTTGCCATTATGCCACGGCCTGGCAACTATACTAGACTATTCGCATTCACAATTAATCCCAATCAAAACGGGAATTGCATCAATACAGGATGGCGTATTTAGAGTCATTCATGTTCTTAACATGGAAGAGTATGAGAAGGTTGCGTTGAACTTAGAAGAATCATTAAGTAATATTAGCATTTCTCATCAACTGCACCCATTCCTGGAATACGAATTGAAAATAATCAAGGGTGATTTACGTAAGCTTAGACCATCCAAAAGAGCAACTAGATCTATAGATGCCTTAGGAACGGTATGGAAATGGCTTGCCGGCACGCCGGACAGAAGCGATCACGAAATCCTAACAGCAAAAATTAACGATCAATTAGAAAATAATAATAGACAAGTCGTCATTAATAAAGCACTAAGCACTAGAGTAAACGAGTTGAGCAGCATTACAAATTCAATAATTAAAACGACAATAGAGGACAAAAATGTTCAAGATAAATTTGTATCCATATTAAAATACCGACTCCAACTTTTCAAAAACGATCTAAATAACTTAATTAATGCAATAAGCTGGGCTAAAACAAACACTGTAAATTCCGTAATATTATCAGAAGCCGAGGTAAACAGAATATAAGAAATTTTAGATAACGTAGAAGGAATGTTCATTAACATAGAAGAGTTATTAGAATTTGCCAAAATAAAGATTGCAACAAACGGCAAGAATATGCTCTATATGATAAATGTACCTCTAATCAGCCGAGAACCTTGCGCTTCCATGATACTCAAAGCTGTTAAAAAAGATAAAATCATAAACGAAATCAAATATGAAAGTATAATTATTTGCAATAAAACAATATATGCCCAAATACAAGAATGCGAAACCCATAGTGATAAGACAATTTGTAATAGAAATAATATCCTAAATCTAAGCAACGACTCCTGCATAACACCACTCCTACGAAATCGGAGGCCACGCTGCAAATCCATCAACAGCCAGCACATCCCAAATCACCAAGAAATAGTGACTGGCACTATTCTACTTAACGACTTCAAGGGAAATGTCGAGGTCGACCACGAAGAAATGGAGCTGGAAGGAACTTTTTTGATACAGTTCCAGAACTCCACAGTAAAAGTTGGCGAAGACGAGTATGAAGCGAGAGAATCAAAATTTGCAGAAGCTACCCCCCCACTTTTCCAGATGATGGCCAAAAAATCGAAGATTGAAGAAGTACTTTCGCTACAAATGCTAAAGGAAATAAACATCAACAACACTAGGAGATTAGAAATTCTAAAAGCAGCTAATTTCAAATCAACAACTATTAGCTTGTCATTCTCCGGTATTCTAATGATAATATTGGCAACAATAGCCGCATGGGCCTGGAAGCAGAAGACATCAAAGAATTCCCAAAATAACGCAGAAACACGGGAAGAAGAACTTCCAAACAGTGGAACCCAGAAAAGATTCTTCATTGCGACCGAGGACGTCCGCGTCTAAAGGGGGAGGAGTTAAGAACAGACATTACGAACTGCACATTCGCAGACAGACCAATTGCATAACCACCGAAAATGCATTTGGTCAATACTCCAGCATGACTACAGCGCGTGCAATACATCCGCCACGTGCGCTTGGTCAGCGCTTTCCAGCATTCGTCGTGGGACCAACGACCGGCACCTTGCGCAACAACCGCCAGCGTGGGACCGACAATTGGGCTATTGGACACCCAAAGCTGCAAGCGACAACTGCAGCAGCGGCAGCGGCGACAGCGACAACGGCAGCAGCGACACCAGCCACGGCAGCAGTAGTCTTAATTATTCATTATCATTGTCATAAGTTTTAGTCTAATTTTGATTCCCGAATAAAACGGTCATTTTTATTAAAAGAATAAATCAACGGATTTATTAATTTATATGACATGCCGGCAAGACTCACTCCATATACATAGTCATATATATTTCACTTGTGAAATTTTTCTCATATGACATGCCTGCTCGACATCACCACCCCTATATAGGTTTTGTGACACGTTTTCTACAACCAGCTCATTTTACTAAGGTCCACCACCTAATGTATCTTTATGTGGCACTAATTTAATAATACAACAGCAAAACTTCATTATATTATCATCAATAATTTGTATTAAATACAAGTACAATCGTAAATTGTTTAACATTGTTTAAAATTTTTGTCAAAGTTGAAATGATATGTCAGTTCAATAAAAATTCACCAAGTCCAAAAAAATGTTCTCTCAAGTTTAACTCGAATTCTTATCTTAGTATATTAATAAACTGTATTAAATGCTATTTAAAAGTTTTTCATTCAATTTTCACATGTTGAAATTTTTGCCAATGTTGAACTCATATCTCGGTAGAACCTCATATCATATGGCTGCAGTTCAATAAAAATTCACCAAGTCCAAAAATTGTTTCTCAAGTTAAATTCAAAATCTTATCTCATTATATTAATAAACTGTATAACATGCTATTTAAAAAGTTTTTTATTCTATTTTGACATGTTGAAATTTTTTGTCAATGTTGAACTCATATCTCGGTAGAACCTCATATCATTTGGCTGCAGTTCAATAAAAACTCATCAAGTCCAAAAAATTTTTCTCAAGTTAAATTCAAAATCTTATCTCATTATATTAATAAACTGTATAAAATGCTATTTGAAAAGTTTTTCTTCAATTTTCATATGTTGAAATTTTTGTCATATTTCGCTAGAACCTCATATCATATGGCTGCAGTTCAATAAAAATTCACCAAGTCCAAAAATTTTTTCTCAAGTTAAATTCAAAATCTTATCTCATTATATTAATAAACTGTATAAAATGCTATTTAAAAAGTTTTTCATTCAATTTTCACATGTTGAAATTTTTGTCAATGTTGAACTCATATCTCGGTAGAACCTCATATCATATGGCTGCAGTTCAATAAAAAATTCACCAAGTCCAAAAAATTTTTTCTCAAGTTAAATTCAAAATCTTATATCATTATATTAATAAACTGTATTAAATGCTATTTAAAAAGTTTTTCATTCAATTTTGACATGTTAAAATTTTTTGCCAATGTTGAACTCATATCTCGGTAGAACCTCATATCATATGGCTGCAGTTCAATAAAAATTCACCAAGTCCAAAAAAATTTTTCTCAAGTTAAATTCAAAATCTTATCTCATTATATTAATAAACTGTATTAAATGCTATTTAAAAAGTTTTTCATTCAATTTTGACATGTTAAAATTTTTTGCCAATGTTGAACTCATATCTCGGTAGAACCTCATATCATATGGCTGCAGTTCAATAAAAAATTCACCAAGTCCAAAAAAATTTTTCTCAAGTTAAATTCAAAATCTTATCTCATTATATTAATAAACTGTATAAAATGCTATTTGAAAAGTTTTTTCTTCAATTTTCATATGTTGAATTTTTTGTCATATTTCGCTAGAACCTCATATCATATGGCTGCAGTTCAATAAAAAATTCACCAAGTCCAAAAAAATTTTTTCTCAAGTTAAATTCAAAATCTTATCTCATTATATTAATAAACTGTATAAAATGCTATTTAAAAAGTTTTTCATTCAATTTTCACATGTTGAAATTTTTTGTCAATGTTGAACTCATATCTCGGTAGAACCTCATATCATATGGCTGCAGTTCAATAAAAAATTCACCAAGTCCAAAAAATTTTTTCTCAAGTTAAATTCAAAATCTTATCTCATTATATTAATAAACTGTATAACATGCTATTTAAAAAGTTTTTTATTCTATTTTGACATGTTGAAATTTTTTGTCAATGTTGAACTCATATCTCGGTAGAACCTCATATCATTTGGCTGCAGTTCAATAAAAATTCACCAAGTCCAAAAAATTTTTCTCAAGTTAAATTCAAAATCTTATCTCATTATATTAATAAACAGTATAAAATGCTATTTAAAAAGTTTTTCATTCAATTTTCATATGTTGAAATTTTTTGTCAAAATTGAACTTATAAGTTTTTCATGTCTTAATTTGCGCCACCAATATGATTTCGTTCTTTTGCTACCAAACATATTAAATGCATACTTAAAATACGCAAGTATTCTGTACACATAGATACATATATATCATGTTTATTTTTAATTTTCGCCACTAATATGATGCCGTCCTTTTGCTACCAAATAAATATGTATAACTAACACATACTAAATAAATGCATATTTAAAATATGCAAGTATTTTGAACACATAGATATACTATGCATATTCTTAATTTTCGCCACTAATATGATGGCGTCCTTTTGCTACCAAATAAATATATATTACCAACGCATAATAAATAAATGCATATTTAAAATACGCAAGTATTTTGTAAACAAATTTTCGCCACTAATATGATGGCGTCCTTTTGGCTACCAAATAAATATATATTACCAACGCATAATAAATAAATGCATATTTAAAATATGCAAGTATTTTGTAGACATAGATATACTATGCATATTCTTAATTTTCGCCACTAATATGATGGCGTCCTTTTGGCTACCAAATAAATATATATTACCAACGCATAATAAATAAATGCATATTTAAAATATGCAAGTATTTTGTACACATGGATATACTATGCATATTCTTAATTTTCGCCACTAATATGATGGCGTCATTTTGCTACCAAATAAATATATATTACCAACGCATAATAAATAAATGCATATTTAAAATACGCAAGTATTTTGTAAACAAATTTTCGCCACTAATATGATGGCGTCCTTTTGGCTACCAAATAAATATATATTACCAACGCATAATAAATAAATGCATATTTAAAATATGCAAGTATTTTGTAAACAAATTTTCGCCACTAATATGATGGCGTCCTTTTGGCTACCAAATAAATATATATTACCAACGCATAATAAATAAATGAATATTTAAAATATGCAAGTATTTTGTACACATAGATATACTATGCATATTTTTAATCTTCGCCACTAATATGATGGCGTCCTTTTGGCTACCAAATAAATATATATAATTAACGCATACTAAATAAATGCATATTTAAAATATACAAGTATATTTTGTACACATTGATATATTATTTATTTATATATATAATATATTCATATATTATATAAATATTCTTCTTATATGCGTAATTGTATAACATAATTATGCATACATATTTGCACATTTATATATATAAACATATATACGTTTCCATATATACATCATACATATAATATTTTTTATATATGCCTTAAACATATATATTTTATCGAATCGTCAAGCAAAGGATAAGCTTCAGTGGATCGCAGTATGGCAGCTGCTCAACCACTCACAACACCTTGCCTGTTATAAAAGTCGTTTACAATTGATTCAAGGCTTTGTCATTGTATTAAATAATGTTTTAATATATAACTAGCGCGGCACCAGGTGATCGAAGATCCTCCCAATTTACTATGTTATATGTAACATTGGCATCACATCCATCGTCGTCTATTAAATGAGTAATAAACTTTTAATGGTTTAGAAGCCATACAATGCAAATTGCCCCTTATTTATCATTGCAGTCCAGCACGGATACGACCTTAGAGGCGTTCAGGCATAATCCAACGGACGTAGCGTCATACCACTGTTCGCTCGAACAAGTATTGTGCCATTGGTCCGTACCTGCGGTTCCTCTCGTACTACGCAGGAATGCTGTCGCAACAACGTTTTGTCATTAGTAGGGTAAAACTAACCTGTCTCACGACGGTCTAAACCCAGCTCACGTTCCCTTGCATGGGTGAACAATCCAACGCTTGGTGAATTTTGCTTCACAATGATAGGAAGAGCCGACATCGAAGGATCAAAAGCGACGTCGCTATGAACGCTTGGCCGCCACAAGCCAGTTATCCCTATGGTAACTTTTCTGACACCTCTTGTTAAAACTCTTTAAACCAAAAGGATCGATAGGCCGAGCTTTTACTGTCCCTGTGTGTACTGAACACCGAGATCAAGTCAGCATTTGCCCTTTTGCTCTATGTGTGGTTTCTGTCCGCACTGAGCTGGCCTTGGGACACCTCCGTTATTATTTGAGAGATGTACCGCCCCAGTCAAACTCCCTACCTGGCAATGTCCTTGAATTGGATCATACCTGAGTAATTGGAGTTATACCAAATTTTTAATTTGAGAATACATAAATGCACTCTCTCATTAATGAATTTGTTTGCGATTATATAACAAACTCGTGATACTTTGATCAAGAAGCTTGCATCAAAACCCAATACCATAAGATATAATAAATATATCCGTATAATGGCTAGGAAATGATACACGTTCCATTTAATCAAGTAAGTAAGGAAACAATAAGAGTAGTGGTATTTCATTGTCGATACTAAACCGAAATTTAATATCTCCCACTTATTCTACACCTCTTATGTCTCCTTACACTGCCAGATTAGAGTCAAGCTCAAAAGGGTCTTCTTTCCCCGCTAATTATTCCAAGCCCGTTCCCTTGGCTGTGGTTTCGCTAGATAGTAGATAGGGACATATTAGCTATATTAGTTTTACGTGTGCACCTGTCTTGACTGACTTAATCACACGGCGCCCGAGATAGGGACAGTAGGAATCTCGTTAATCCATTCATGCGCGTCACTAATTAGATGACGAGGCATTTGGCTATTTTTTTGTAGGAAATGAATTTGCCCACACAACAATGCCATATATGGATGGCACGTCATATGACTGTTTTCCCTTTACTTTGTACACAATAGATGTTGGCCAGTGTAGTTGACTTTCAATGAGGAAAGTAAACTTCGGTGCTAACCCACTCCTTGGCGATATCCAGTATGGAACATGAACGTCTTAAAGCCGCAGACTCCGCCATCTACCACCCTGGTACTGATAATATTGCTATCACCAGCGTTAAGGACTCCCAGTGCTCTCAGTCGTTTTACCGACCGATAGCTCCAGATGCCCCTCCAGTTTAGTGTAGCAGAAACGATTTTAATGTCCTCATGTGCCTGATAATCCCGAACCAGAGCCGTTCGTACGTCCTGTCTGTCGTAGATCTCAATCGTGTGATCTGGTCGGAAACCCACCAGGTCCGGCTTATATATCCTGTTCTCTCCCTGCAGACTTGGTTCAGCAATGACAGAGTAGCCTCTCGTCTCAAGTCCCCGCTTGAGATAATTAGCGACACTGTTGTGTCTAGCCACCCGCCTCCCATGCGTACGATGACACTTCTGCAGAATGTGGTTTAGTGATTCGGGAGCATCACATCCTGCACGACACTGCCTCTCCAATTCGTGCCTTCCCTCGTGGTACGAGACCGCGTGGGTAGGGCATTTATCCGCAGTTTGATCCCATTCAAATAAGCTTTTCCAGTTAACAAACGCGTGGGTGCGACAACCCACCCGTGTTGCGGAGCATAACGCCCTGCTTCACGGAGACCGCTACCATCAACAGAGGAGTGCAACCTATCCGCCCAGTACGAGTCGATCAAAAGGCGTGTATCCAGAGCCGCGTCTCCCAATGCCTTGCACCTATCTCGGGCCCTCCGAATTTCCGCACTAAGGAACGAACTGGCTGTCTCGGATTGCTCGAGGTGGGGCCATTTTATGTTCGTTAACCTCTGTATGCGCAGCATTGGAGCTGTCCTTCGAACTGAGGGAACACCGAGACCCCCACTTGTGTGGGGGGCATGGAAGAATGCTACTGACACATCCATAGGAAGATCTAACCATTTCCTTACGACCGACCGTACCAGTCTGTCACACTTTCTCAAAGCGCCTATTGCCACACTACCAAGGGTTAGCTTGTGATATAGCTGTGGAATGAGGACAGTTCTGAGGGCGAATAACTTCTGCTGTGGCTTCAGGGGGGACCGCGATATGATATCCAATCTGGGACCAATGTCCTCAGTCGGATTGTAGCGGGCCCTCCCGTCCGCAGTGAACTGGATGCCAAGATACTTCCATTCCTCAGAACGCTTCAAGCTTGGACACTTGCGCGAACCTACACAAAAGCTCCGTGATTCGATCACAGTACACTTCTGCTTCGGTTGCCCCTTGACACTAACAGTAAAACACTTATTAGCGTTTAGGGTCAGCCCAACGGACGCCAAAAGGAGACCGTGGTATCCAATAATGCCTGAAGGCCCTTCGGTGTAGAAGCAAACAACACCAGATCGTCTGCGAACGCTGCAGCGTTTGTTTTGGCATTTCCGACACTGACACCAATCTCGTCCGGTAGAGACCTGAGCAACCGGTCGATGACCAAGTTGAACATATGTGGAGACAAAGGGTCACCCTGCTTCACACCTCTAGCAGGGACGAATTCCTCTGATCTCCAGCCTTTACCATTGAGACTAGTGCCACCTCCCAAGTACAAGCTACGTACGTAGTCAACAAAACCCGTCGGTGCACCATACGCGGATAGGGTGTCAATTACCGCTGCGTGAGACACAGAGTCAAACGCTTTGCTGACATCAAGTGTCGCGATATAACACGACGCATGACGTCTATGGTGGTCCCTCAGGATTAAGTCAACTATTGTCGCGTTATCGGCGCAACCGTCAGTAGGAAGAAACCCCCGCTGACGCGGATCCCAATCGACTGATGAGGCCAATCGAGATGCCAAGATGGCATTGAGTTGTCTAACTATGACAGAAGGCACCGATATCGGACGGAAGTCTTCTGGTCGGGATGCTCTTACCGTCTTCGGGATGAAAACGGTTTGAGCCATTCGGAAGAGTGTGGGTAGTTTGCCGCACCAGAGAATAAGGTTCATTATGCGAAGCATAACACCACTGGGAATACTCCTGGCAGTTCTTGGAGATATTCCGTCCGGTCCGGGAGAAGAATTCAATGGCACTTGATGCAATTGCAGGTCCCTAGACGTAATAGGTGACCATACCCCCTCAAGCAAGTGTCCCATATGGGGCACGGTGCTATTGCAAGAGGAAAGGCTCTGCTGTGTCATGACTTCTCTCCAGTATGGTTCCATAATCTCTTGGTTTGGCATTACCGACTCGTCGGGTCCTGCTAGCAGGGATCCGATGCATCGACCTTTATGTTTGTCCCAGTTGCGCTGAACCCTAGCGAACTGCTGCCTTCTATTTTGTCTCCTATTGCGAGGCTCAGGAAAGACTCTCGCCGAAACCGGACCTTCGTTTCGATTCGGAAAAATTTCCAGGAGATAGTTAGACAAACACTGGAGAGTTGCTTCTTTGCCCGAAGTCTGCGCTCCATCAACGATAGATTGCAGAACCTCGACTCTCCACGATCGATTACATCCCACAGGGCCGAAGCCCCGCAGTATCCGCATGAGGACGTCATCCGAATGTATCGATGGTGTGATTGGAACCGACTCTGACATTGAAGAAGAAGACTCAAGCCCACTTATACTAGGGCGGCGCGTAATGGTTTGTGGTTCATTAATTTCGGGGATAAGAGCCGCTTGCCCTCTTAGCTGCTCGATTTTTGCCTTATAATTATCCCTCTGTCGACACTTTTTAATAGCATCGACACTGCGTTCTGGAAAATGCAACGCCAGCTTTTTATTAATGAACCTCTCGCCATTTGCTATGAGCTCAAGTTCCTTCCTCGCCATCATGGCCAATTCTTCCTCACACCACCTGGTTTTCACGTCAACACGCGTACGAAGCTCATCAAGCCTGTCTTTGTGCTGACGCGACATGTGGACACCTAAACCGGTCTTTGTTCCAAAAGATCGTCCGCATTCCACACATAGATGTCCAACAACTGGATTAGCATCTACGTTCCTTCCCTGATGGGCTCCTACGGATGCCGTAGGAGAATTCACTGAATAACTTTCAGCTATCCGAGGCATGTTATTAGAGTTTGCACCATCAGTTTTCAGGACCATCGGGGTGGTAACCCAATGGCCCCTTTGGCCGCTCATATTCGCTGCTGCCGAAACTACATCGGTCCAGCACCCGGAGGACACCACGAGGAGGCCACATTTAGTGGGGCACATGTTGCCTATGAGTCGACTTGATCTGACTAACGAAGGACGGTAGCCCATTTGCCATTGCTGAGAAATGAACCATTATTCCCCTTCTGCAGACCCATTGATCCTCCTAGTTACTCCCGCCGTTGACCCGCGCTTACTTGAATTTCTTCACTTTGACATTCAGAGCACTGGGCAGAAATCACATTGTGTCAACACCCGCTAGGGCCATCACAATGCTTTGTTTTAATTAGACAGTCGGATTCCCCAAGTCCGTGCCAGTTCTGAATTGATTGTTAATTGATAATCGTTATAATTTAAAAGAACTAACTGGTTGCCCAACTAGTATTCTTAAAAATTTTAGCAAGAAAGTTCCACAATTGGCTACGTAACTAAACTATCCGGGGAACAAGAAACTACCATAAATGATAGAAACTCTATTTACCCAGAACGAGCACATAAACCATGTTATTGTTTCCCAATCAAGCCCGACTATCTCAATCTTCAGAGCCAATCCTTATCCCGAAGTTACGGATCTAATTTGCCGACTTCCCTTACCTACATTATTCTATCGACTATAGACTCTTCACCTTGGAGACCAGCTGCGGATATTGGTACGGCCTGTTGAGAAGTTTGCGTGTCCCCACCATAAATTTTCAAGGTCCGAGGAGAAAATATCGACACAACAGTATATGTCATGCTCTTCTAGCCCATCTACCATATCTCTCTGCGAAAGACTTCCATGGTAGTACGGCTATAAAACAGAAAAGAAAACTCTTCCGATATCTCTCGACGGCTTCTTTATGGTCGTTCCTGTTTCCAGGATGAGCACGAGGCCCATATTTAATAACAAACGGATACTCAACAGGTTACGGAATTGGAACCGTATTCCCTTTCGTTCAAAATTATTCAAGTTTTTTAATTATGACAAAATTTAAATTTTAGTTACTTTTTTACTTGAAAATTTTCGGCTTTCGCCTTGAACTTAGGACCGACTAACTCGTGATCAACCACTGTTCACACGAAACCCTTCTCCACTTCAGTCCTCCAAGGTCTCATTCGATTATTTGCTACTACCACCAAGATCTGTACCAATGACGGCTCCATGCAGGCTTACGCCAAACACTTCTAAGCACACCATTGTACCTTCCTACTCACTAAAGTTTCAAAATTTATATTACAAGTAATATAAATCATCTACTTTAGCGGTAATGTATAGGTATACAACTTAAGCGCCATCCATTTTAAGGGCTAGTTGCTTCGGCAGGTGAGTTGTTACACACTCCTTAGCGGATTTCGACTTCCATGATCACCGTCCTGCTGTTTTAAGCAACCAACGCCTTTCATGGTTTCTGAATGAGTTGTTAATTTGGGCACCGTAACATTACGTTTGGTTCATCCCACAGCGCCAGTTCTGCTTACCAAAAGTGGCCCACTGGGCACATTATATCATAACCTTAAACTTCATATCAAGAAAGTTAAGGTTCTTACCCATTTAAAGTTTGAGAATAGGTTAAGATCGTTTCGACCCTAAGGCCTCTAATCATTCGCTTTACCAGATAAGATTATTTTATACAACAGTTAAATGCACCAGCTATCCTGAGGGAAACTTCGGAAGGAACCAGCTACTAGATGGTTCGATTGGTCTTTCGCCCCTATACTCAATTCTGACAATCGATTTGCACGTCAGAACTGTTTCGGTCTTCCATCAGGTTTCCCCTGACTTCAACCTGATCAAGTATAGTTCACCATCTTTCGGGTCACAGCATATATGCTCAAGGTACGTTCCAGTTAGAGGCATAAATAATATAAATATTATTATACATAACTATATAGAACGCCCGGGATTGCGTTAATTAACTATAAATAGTTAAAAACTAATCCCAATAATAGTCAAGTTAATTACGCTATTAGGTTGATATCCCAATAACTTGCACATATGTTAGACTCCTTGGTCCGTGTTTCAAGACGGGTCCCGAAGGTATCCTGAATCTTTCGCATTGTTAATCATACAAGTGCTTATAATAAACATAAAATCAATGATAATCATGCCATTATATAATTCCGAAAAATTAACGCACTGTACTCATATAATCTATCAGCACTTTATCAAATTTTTGAAATTTATTTTATGTTAAAATGCAAGCACTCTAATTTAAATAAACTCTTATCAAAATTGTTTGATAAATTCCATACATGCTAATAGATTACAATGTCCTTATATGGAAAAAATGCACACTATCGTTATAATATTGATTAAATATTACAATTCTAATGATGAATTTTCCATAACGGATATTCAGGTTCATCGGGCTTAACCTCTAAGCAGTTTCACGTACTATTTAACTCTCTATTCAGAGTTCTTTTCAACTTTCCCTCACGGTACTTGTTTACTATCGGTCTCATGGTTATATTTAGTTTTAGATGGAGTTTACCACCCACTTAGTGCCGCACTATCAAGCAACACGACTCTTTGGAAACATCATCTAATAATCATTAACGTTATACGGGCCTGGCACCCTCTATGGGTAAATGGCCTCATTTAAGAAGGACTTAAATCGTTAATTTCTCATACTAGAATATTGACGTTCCATACACTGCATCTCACATTTGCCATATAGACAAAGTGACTTAGTGCTGAACTGATTTCTTTTCGCTCTCCGCTACTAAGAAAATCCTTGTTAGTTTCTTTTCCTCCCCTAATTAATATGCTTAAATTCAGGGGGTAGTCCCATATGAGTTGAGGTTGTTTAATTACACTTATAGACAATTCTCTGCCTATTTTGAAATATACTATCTTTTTTTTGAAGGTCCATAATATTCACAAAATTATTCTTTATATCATATTCGTTAATAAGAGGCAATTCTAGTTTATAAAATAATATAATTTATGCTAGACATTCCTAAGTATTATTTGAAATGAATAAAGAACATATAATTCTTCAAATTTCTCATGCAACAGAGTTTTAGTATTTTCATTTATTAATTCATATTATGAATATCTTAAGCGAGAAC
>NW_026909717.1:0-65642 GCF_023558435.1 Drosophila sulfurigaster albostrigata | reverse complement strand
AGTTTTATCAGCTGATATATAAGATCGTATATATTCATTGAAAGTTCTGTGACTTCTTTCGACTGTTCCAACGGTCTGGTGGTGGTGTGCAGTAGATGTTATATTATTAATCTTTAAGTATTTGCACAAGTCATTTATAATTGAATTCTTATATTCCGTTCCCATGTCCGAAATAAACGTCTTCATTGGACCGTACTTGAGAATAAAAGATTCAAATATTGCTTTTGCTATTGTTGTTGCACTTTTGTTTGCAACTGGTATAGCTACTAAATATTTAGTCAAGTCACATATAAGCGTGACTGCATATTCATTTCCATGCCAGAGTCAGAACTTTGGTAATGGACCAATTGTATCCACTATAACTCTGTCAAAAGCTTGTACTGGTGTTTCAGTAATGGTTAGCGGGGTCTTATTATGTTTAACTGTTTTTGATTTTTGGCATTTTTGACATTTCTGGATGTGCTGTGTTATATCACGAGTCATACCTTTCCAGTAATAATGTCTTTTGACCTTGGCCAAGGTTTTTGTAATGCCTGTGTGACCTCCTTGTATTGGATCGTCATGTAGTGTAGACAGTATAGCTTCTTTCTCTTTATTTGTATTTATTGTAGTCACCGGGTTGAGTAGCGCTACTCTTAATGTATTCAATTTTTCATTGCCCATTATTTTGAAATTATCTATTGAAATTTTCTCAAAGATATTTTCCCACGGTGCTATTTTTAATTGGCTTATTTGTAATATACCGGCTTCTTTCTCGAGCCTTGGAAATAGTTGACCTAAATCAATTTTTCCATTTGTATATATGTCACCAATATCTATTCTTGCAATAATTTTCTTACCATGTGTTTGTAGGGGGGGGATGTTTCGTCGTTGAGATTAAAAAACACTTTCACTTTTTATGATTATGGTAACTTGAACTTGTATTTTATTTTTTCACTTGAAAATATACATGTGCTTGTGCGCGTAGAAGTTTGAACATAAGTAAGAAGGCGGAATGAAAAAAAACACTAAAAAGGGCAGGGTGACCATCTTCAGAGGAAACCAAGAACAGTGTGTCTGTGCGTATGACACGGTCACACGCACAGTATACTAGCTTTGTCACTATCGATAACTCTCGATCGCGACCACACTGTCAGCTGGCCTGAGTGGTCACACCTGCAGTCATCTGGCATCAACATCCTCCCCCCCCCCTTGCAATGAGTTGCAAAACGGTATCATTGTCCAAATGGACCGGACAGAATCCAACCCAAGGTGGAATTCTGGGCCATTGGCAAACCGTTGGTGCTCGGCAGGAGGCCAGGTAGGATGATGTGAGGATACACATCAGTGCCGAGCACCAGGGACACCGTCGATGGCTGGAACCAGCGTTCGTCGGCGAGCGTGATGCTGCGGAATTGCTCCAAGTTCTCGCCATCGACGGGTCGGAGGGTGCGGCTGCAGAGTTGCGAGTCCACCTGCAGCAGCACCTTTCGACGGAACTCGGATGTCCGTGAGCGGATGATCGCCGTGCAGACGCCTTCCGTACCAACGCGGGTGACGGATAGCCGGTAGGCCGTTGCCAAAGATGCGCTGATACGACTGGTCGCCGCGCACGGGTCGATCAGCGCTCGCATCTCGAACGTCTTGCATCCGGTGTCGATCAGGATGTTGGCCGTCGGAAGTATGCTCACAGCCTTGTCCTGCAGCAAGGATGCGAGCGACGTTGGAAAGGCCTCCTCGGACGTCGGTGAGGCCGGTCGATGGGGTAACGGCGAGCGGGAGCGTGACCGTGGCGAGCGTGGCCGTGGCGAGCGTGGCCGTGGCGAGCGCGGCCTTGGCGTGCGCGGCCTTGGCGAGCGCGGCCTTGGCGAGCGTGGCCTTGTTGGGGTTCGGGACCTGGTGGAGACCGGTTGGTCATCGCCTCGTCGCTGACGGTTGGGGAGAGCGCTGCGTGCCTCCTTGAAATGCAGCAGTGTGTGGTGGTCCCCGACACACCCTGCACCTTCCGCGCTGCGGCAGTATTGCTTGGAGTGTTGGTGGGCCAGACAGTTAGGGCAGTACTGGTTGATGAGTACTGCTCTCAACCGTTTCTCCGCTGTCAGCCTCAGGAATCGCTGACACCTCCGGAGTGGGTGGATCCCACGGCACACGCGACACCGGAACGAGTTGGTGCCAGCGGGGCGGTCCCGGTGGGTTGATGTATGTGATGGCATACTACATGGAATGAAACAAGAAAAAAAAACAAACGATTATTGTAATAGCCTCTTTGCAATGTCAATGACACACGGAACAGGATAGCATAGGACAACACAGGACGACGAATAGGAGTACGGAATAGGATGTTATTCGTCCTTCAGTCCTTCTGACGTGGAGGGGTCAGTCTTGCTGTCCATCGGGAGTAGAATAAGTTTGGCAACGGGTCTTCGGATGGTACCCCGCGCCGTGAGCACATCTACCACTCGAACCTTGGCGTCGGTGCCTGGACACGTCGTCAGCACCCGTCCTAGGCGCCATTCGTTAGAGGGAGGTTGTCTTCCTTTATGACGACCATGTCACCGATCCGAAGGTTCCGGTAGGGATTGCCATTTCGTCCGTTTGTGCAGCTCCTTCAGGTACTCATCTTTCCAACGGAAACAAAATTGTTGGTGAAGAGCCTTCAGTCGCTGCCATCGATTGAGGATGGAGGTGGCCGGTTGGTTAATTGGTGGTTCCAACACCGAAAGAAGAGGGCCACCTATGAGGAAATGGCCAGGAGTGAGCGCTAGTAAGTCCGCAGGATCCTCGGACATAGGGGAAATCGGCCTCGAGTTCAGGCAGGCTTCGATCTTAGCGAGAAGAGTGGACAACTCTTCGAACGTATATTTCGAGGTGGAGGTCGCCTTGTAAAAGAGTGCCTTAAAACTCTTTACGCCGGCTTCCCATAAACCACCCATATGCGGGGCGCCCGGCGGGTTGAAGTGCCAGGATAGGCTCTTGTGGGCATGTTGTGCGATGATGCACTCCCTCGTCGCTTCCAAGAAGTCGTTGGAGATCACCTTGTCAGCTCCAACGAAGGTTTTCCCGTTGTCCGAATACATTTGGTGTGGACACCCGCGCCGTGCGATGAAACGGGAGAATGCGGCCAGGAATTTCTCCGTCGTGAGATCCGATGTTGCCTCCAAGTGGATCGCCTTCGTGCTGAAGCACACGAAGACGCAGACGTACCCTTTGGTGATGAGGCAGGCTCGGCCAGTGTAATTCTTTATTTCGAATGGGCCGGCGAAGTCGACTCCAGTGTGCGTGAAAGGTCTCGAGTAGGACGCCCTTTCCTTGGGCAAGTCCCCCATCATTTGGGTCTGCAATCTCTTCTTGTAGATGACGCAGACCTTGCAGGAGTTGATGGTGGATTTAACGAGGACCTTCAATTTGGGAATCCAGAACCTGAACGGATCAGCCGCATAACGACTTGGTTACCCCCATGTAAGGATATACGATGGGTGAAACGAACCAGTAGTCGTGCAAAGGACGAGGAATACGATAGGATGATTGGATGACTCTCATCGTAACGCAGCGAGTGGGACGCCCTCAGACGCCCACAGGCCCGTAGAATCCCCTTGCCATCGAGGAAAGGGTTCAAGTTTCGGATTGAACTTGAGGAAGGAACCTGCTGCTTGGACTGCAGACATTGGTATTCTTGTGGAAAAGTGTGACGTTGAGCCATGACGATTAGCCGCTCTTGGATCCGTGACAGCTCATCCGCCTGGACCACGGTAGAGCTTGGAACTGCCAACTTCCGACTCCTATCGATGAATCGGAGAACATAGGCAGACGTGCGCAGTGCCCTGCCAAACTCAGAGAACCTGCTCAGGAAGTCGGGAGTCGGAGGCGACTTAGCGACGTTGCATTTAATCCGCTACTCCAGCAGAGTCTCCGGAATGGGACTTGGAGAAGATGGCCATTGATCCGACGGGAGATGAAGCCACTCTGGTCCATGCCACCACAACGGATTACGAACCAATTCTTGTGGCAGGACACCACGGCTTGCCAGATCTGCCGGATTGTGCTCGGATCGCACATGCGACCAGTTCTTGGCGTCGCTGGCTTGGACAATCTTGGCCACTCGATTGGCCACAAAGGTTGTCCATCGGCAGGGTGGCTTGTTCAACCAGGCGAGAACAATTGTTGAGTCGGTCCAAAAGAAAGTCTGGAAACTTTCTGCTGGCAGATTCAGGAGGAGGGCTGCAGATAACTCAGCCAACAGGACTGCGCCACAAAGCTCCAGACGTGGCACTGAGAGAGACTTGACCGGAGCCACCTTTGTCTTCGCAGTAAGGAGATGTGTGGAAACCTTGTTCGCCGTTTCCACACGAAAACCATACGCCCGTTCTGACGCATCACAGAATCCGTGGTACTGGAGCTTCACTCGTGACTGGAATTGGACCCATCTTGGAATCCGGATCTTTCCCAGAGCAGGATAGCTCTGGAGGTACTCCTTCCATTGGAGTGAAAGATCCATGGGTAAATGTTCGTCCCATTCGAGCGTTCTCAGCCAGATCTCCTGCATGAAGATCTTGGCTCGGATAACGAAAGGGGCCAGCCACCCGGCTGGGTCGAAAAGCTTAGCGATTTGCGAAAGCACTTCCCTCTTCGTGTAGGAGTCCTGATGGGCAACTTCTGGTGGCATGAAGAAGAACTCGTCATCGTGAGCTTGCCACCTGATGCCCAGAGTTTTCGCCGTACTGGAATCTTCGAGTTCGAGGAAATCTTCTCGAAGTAGATGGTCCTTTGGAATGTCCTTCAGCACCCTCTTATGGTTCGACGTCCACTTCCTCAGCGGGAAGCCAGCGCTGTCCAGGGCTGCACACACTTCCGCGATGGTCCGGATGGCCTCTTCTTTCGTGTGTGTCCCCGCTAGGACGTCGTCCACGTACATGTTGTTGGAGATGACTCGGCTTGCGAGAGGATACTCCAAGCGCGTGTCATCAGCAAGTTGCTGGAGGACTCGTAGAGCCAGGAAAGGCGCACAGTTGACACCGAATGTCACTGTGTTCAACTCAAAGTCACGGATCTCACCGTCCGACGTGCGGAACAGAATTCGTTGGAACGGTGTGTGCTTTGAGTCCATGAGGATCTGGCGATACATCTTCGTTATGTCCGCATTGAACACATATCGATAGTATCGCCATCGGAGGATCTGTAACGTAAGATCCGATTGGAGAATGGGCCCTGAATGAAGGATATCATTCAGACTCTTGCCATTTGAGGATGGACAAGATGCGTTGAAAACGACCCGCACCTTCGTTGTGGTGCTATCAGGTTTGAACACGGCGTGGTGAGGCAGGTAGAAATTAGGAGTCGTGCCAATCGCTTGAGGCGATATGGGTGTCATATGACCCAAGTCCACGTACTCCTGGAGAACGGCAATTGTACTGTTCCTTTAGAGAATCGTTTCTTGACAAACGATTCTCGTTCTTGAGGAATTGAGCCAGCGCTATAGATCTGGAATGACCCAGTTCAATGCCATCGGGCTTCCGGAATGGAAGAGTCACCCGATATCTGCCACATGTGCTACGAGAAGTAGTCTTAACGAAATTCTCTTCGCAAACGAAGTCTGACTCCTTTATCAGCTTCGCTGGAATATCCTCCACCTCCCAAAATTTGGAAAGTAGGCTGTCGAGCTGTTCGTCTGCTTGGAGGGCGACTCTTGTCGAAAACGCAGAAACAGTTGTCGACATACTCTGGGAGACGGGGCCGGTAAGAATCCAGCCAAACACGGTTTCCTGCCCAAGGAGTGAGCCACAAATGTTTGGCCGGGAGCCGCTCAAGATGACCGACGGAAGGATATCCGCGCCAATTAGTACATCGATCTGAGCGCTCTTTAGAAATGTGGATCTGCCAGTTCTATCGCTGGTAGATCCTTGAGGAAAGTTCGCGGCATGTCGAAGGAGGGCAGTTTGCCTGCCAACTGTGGAATTACGAATGCCGAAGTCTCGATATGGAGCCTCGGCTTCGTCGGAGAACCAATGCTGAAGTGACATAACTTCTGCGATTGGGCCGCAACTGCGTGATTTAGCCCGGATACCTGGGCTCGCACGGACTGGAAAGGCAAATTAATGCGTTGGAACAAACGCTCAGAAATGAAAGTCGCTTCGACCTGAATCAATTAACGCACGTGCGGTATATGTAGTGCCCAAGTGGCAAACATTGATGACCGCCGTGCCGAGAAGGACATTCTGAGCGTTATTAGCAAAGAAATTCTGCACATTTGTTGCCGTTGGATTTGGAGTGGACTGTATGTTGGACGATGAAGAGGCACCATTGTGGGCACTGTCACCCCGATGGAGAAGAGTGTTGTGCCGCCCTTTGCATGTAAAGCAATTGTGCGCACTTGTACACTCTCGGAGTTGGTGACCTCTTGCGAAACAGTTCAAACAGAGACTTTTCTGTTTGATGTATGTCATCCTCTCGTTGACCGACATTTGCAAAAACGCGGACACACCCGGACAGGGTGATTCTCAAAGGAGTTGACTCGCTTCGAATTCTGCGGACGGGATGGTCCTGCAGTCGCGATCTGTGAATTGGCAGTCTGCTTTACGTCCTCAATCGCTTCGAGCGTACGGTAGCGCTCATTGAGGAACGTGCTCATATCCTGCCATGCGGGAATTTTCGCTTTGTCCACCAACGATTGCTCCCACAACGAGAGTGTGAGCTTGGGAAGTTTGGACGAGCAGAGGAAAACAAGGATGCAATCTGCGAACGGGCCACAGACGGAAATGTCTGAATGCTCAAGAGCGGTCAAGCAACGCTGAATCGTGCTCTGCAGCTCCTTGATAGCTGCTCCCGACTCTTGGGTAACCGTGGACAGGTTAAATAGGATCTTCAACTGGCTTGTGATCAACAAGCGCTTGTTCTCAAACCGTTCGCAGAGAGCACCCCAGCCGACGCGACAACCATCGTTCGTCAGCGGAAATTTGGCTACTATTTCATTGGCCTCATCTGCGGTCTTCGAATTCAGATGGAAAAGTTTTCGACCGGAGTCAACCTTGGATTGTTGAATAGATGGCCGTGAAAAGGTCACGGAAAGTCGGCCACCGCAAGTAATCCCCACGGAAAACTTCGGTGTCGACTGGAGGGAGCCGGCAGCCACTGGAGTATACAGGAGGAACGGATGGTTCACTCCTGCTGGACCCGGAAACCTGGGTAATTTGCCCCTTAACACGGGCGAGACACCGCTCGTACACGCATAGCAGTGATCGTACTTTGCCTCCATCGCCTGTGTGCCTTCACCGTCGCCGTCTTGATGCAGTGCATCAGCACATGTGGAATAAGCGGCTTCAACGTTGTCCCAGAGGACTTGCAGCCGGTCACGACGGATTTCGTACGTGTGTACATTGTCATCTTCGGCTGCAGGCCCTCTGACCCGACTCTCGAAATGCACCAGTCTGTCAGAGACGGCAACGAAATTGCTGAGAGCCATCGCACGGGTTTTGCTATATTTAGCTTGGACGGAACGGGTAGTTGCCTGACTACGGAGAGCAGTCGAAGATGTGCGCAACAGCGGAGTCTTTGACGAAGCAGACGGCGACGGACGATCGACCTTTACTCGGAGTTGAGCGGCAGGTGTGGCGGATTGGGACCCCGAAGGAGCGGGCGAAGCGGACGACAGGCGACGAACTGTGGTCGGAAGCTTTAGCGAGTGTTTTGAGTCCTTTTCGCTCTTTTGGCTCTTGGACATACTATGCTTCGGCAGTCACTTTAGAGTCTTTTCTCAACAAAGACTCACGGTAAAGCGGACAGCCGAAAGCAAGCACAAAACGGAGTAGAACTTCGGCTGTCACAGGATAGTGAGCAAAAGCCGACACAAGAAAACAGACGAGGAACAAAATCGCTGTTGGAAAAACAAAAAAAATGTTTGAGTAAAACACAAACAGCAGCGTGAATCTTTATTTCTCGATGTGATTGCTGCTGTTTATATACGTAAACGTGAATGAATAATATATGTGTATGTGTAGTGATGGATAATATATATTATATACAACAGTGGATGTGAAAGTACTGTATAGGTTTAATATGATCGGAGCATATACGGAGTGTATATGTGTGTAAGTGTCGTGTGTGGAAAATGTGTATGTGTGTTGTGTTTGGATGTATATGTCGTATGTTTATGTGTGTATATATATATATGTATATATATATATATATATATATGGAGTGTAGTGGATCTACGCGCGTTTGCTATGAGAGGAGCAACTCTCTTGTTATTTGAGTATAACCAATAGAGAGCTTGCCTACACAGGAGTGTGTTAAAGAAAACAGACAAACGCGATACGACAGCAAAGGAAATAGCAAAATACACACAATCGCGGCCAAAAACGGAAAATATTAGCGAACTCTTTTAAACTGTATAAATACTTACACATACATATACATATAAGGATATATATATATATATATTGTGCCAAGTATACACAAAGTAGAAAAGATGGCTGAGAAAATGCCGGTCGAACGCTTATGTACTTATATATATGCTGTGTCACATATATATAGGTTACAAGAAAAAAATATGGCGCGAACACGACACTTGCACAAAATGTATGGATGGAAAAAAAAAGTGTATTACTTATCTTGAAACAAAACAACCAATGCTATTGCTGGGGTCGAGCGATTGGATCCGGCTCGAAGGACCAAATGTTTGTAGGGGGGATGTTTCGTCGTTGAGATTAAAAAACACTTTCACTTTTTATGATTTTGGTAACTTGGGCTTGTATTTTTTTTTCCTTGAAAATATCATTCCTTTTCCTAAAGTTTGAAAAAATTAAGTAAGAAGGCGGTTTAAAAGCCAAAAACGGGTAATCTTGGGAAAAAGGCTTTTTTGGCTTTTGAACAAGGTAAAAATTTTATTAACTTTTCATACAAATTGTTCCACCCTTCGTTGAGTTCAAATTTCGTAATCGGCTAAAATTTTTCATAGGAATTTTTTTAAATTAAGGATTCTTTTGGATTTGTCTTGTTTAAATTGGACTTGTATATTTGGGCGGAAAGGTTTTTGGATTTTAAATTCCTTTTTCAATTTTCTTGAAATTTGGTTATTTGGATGGTTAGTAATTTAAGGAATTTTGTATTTTTAAACGGAGGATTCGGAAACCGAGCTAAGTTACTTTGGCCCTTAGAACAAGTAAAATTATTTCCTCTAATTCGGATAATTTAAGAATTTGGAGAAGAAATAGGAGTGATTTCTTGAAATCCTTTTTGGAAATTGATTCCTTTTATTAAAATTTATGCCCAGTAATGCCTCCTAGGTTTGGGAAATTTTTATTCCCTTTGGAAAGGTCTTGAGGAACAATGGGAATTTGGATGTTTTGGGTTTTAGAAAAGGCTAACCTTTTAAATTAATTGTTTTTCGCCTTATAAACCCGGATATTGTGGGTTGGTGACCTCCTTTTTTAAATTATCGAAAATTCTAATTTTTCCTTCAAATTTAGTTTTAATAATCCCAAGTGCTAATTAACAGCAAAGTTTTTAATGTTTTGATTATTAAAATTTCAAAAATTTACTTCCGATCAAGGGGGATGTTTTAATGGGCCCATTTTTTTCTTTGGAAATTCCTTTAAGGGTGAGGGTTTCCCAAAATTACTTCTGAGAAAATAACATTTTTGGAATTGTTTTAATTGTTTCCTCTACATTTGCCACGGTTAAATTTTTCCCTATTTTCCTCGGCCCATTATTTTAATAATTGGAAGTTGGGTTGGTTGTAAAAGGAAATTGCTAGCATTTCCTTTGGAAATAGTTTGGGGTTTTTAACCAAAACGCTGGGAAGAATTTCTTAAAATAAAGGATGTTTTTGCTTTTCCAAGTTGTTTGTGAAACCTGTTTAACAAAATTTGAAAAGCTTTCTTTCCTGGTTGTTGAAATTCCACCTGGATGGAAATTTTAACCTTATTTCAATTTGCGGCAATTTTTGCCATTTTTAACTGAGCCCGGAAGAATTTCTTCGGGCTAAAAGTGGAGGGCCTTATTGTACGCACTTTCAAACTTTTTTCATTTTTAATTTTTGTATTGGGTTGATTTTTGTTCTTGGCTTAGGATTCATCCTTTTTAAGCTTGATAAAAATTTTTTGTTTGACTTTCTAGTCCGGAAAATTGATTTCTGTAAAGGTTTTTAATTTCCGAACTTAAAATTTTTCTGGCAACAAACCTTTTGTTGGTTCTTTAATATTTGAACGCTAATTTTTCTTGTGTTTTATTTAAATTCGACAATTTGTTTTTAAAACGGCATAAGAAAATTTGTTAAAGGTTTTCCGTTTAAACCTTCCAAAATTTGGTACAAGTTTGATTGTAATTAAGGAATTTGTATTTTGGCCATTGGACCGGTTTGGAATTTCTTATTACACTTGGAATTTTCCAGAATCGGAAATTTAAGTTTTGGACAAGAAATGGGGGATTTGGTTAAAATTTGGCCAATTTTTCTTTTTAAAATCTTCCTTTGTACTAGGTTTAAATTTTATGGGTTAAATTAAATAGAGGAACATTAATTTGATTTTGGTTTCTCCTTTAATTTTGGAAATTATTTTTTCCTTGCCAATACCCTTGGGGTTTTGACCCTTTTGTTTAATTACGTTTTATATTTTTTAATTAATATTTGCCCTTCATTAAAGCGTGTTTTAGGGTTACTTTCTTTAAACTTCTCTTTGCTAATTTACTCATAGCTTTTTTTGGAGTATTTTTATTTTACTTCATCAATTGACACGAGAGTGTCTGTACATATGGCCGAGAGTCTCTTAAAAACTCCGGCTCATATTTCAAAATACTACCTATTAAGATTGTGTGTTTTGCTCTAGTGAGATTATTTTTCTTGATCAGATATATATATATATAATTCAATTTTTCAATTCATTTTTCTTTATTAATAATCATTAATCATTCTACGATTTTCTTCATTTTTGTTCGTTCGCTTAATTATATTTCATTATATTTAACTTCATTTATAGTTATAATATGTGCCTTGCTTTTTTTTTTAAATTCTGTCCAAGTCATTTGCTTGGCTCGCATATCTTTTTTTTAAACATTTATTATGCAATTTATACAATCTATAAAAGCAATTGGCACACATTATTATTACAATTATTAATAGCATAATATTGACGAATTCCAAATCTATGTTATTTGGTTCGACTTTATTAATTACGTTAGCAGTGGAATCCACTGTCTTAACGTCTACTAACCCCATATTAGTTGGATTAATTTCTTTTAATTCAACTATGTTTTTATATGGGTCTTCTTCAGAATATTTACTTATTCTATTTGTCTCTATAGACATTAATTTTTCTTAAGAATTTTGTCTTTAATAAAAATTCTGTTTCTGAATGCTATTGTTACATTTGAAAATTCTCATTTAGTTATGTTTAACAATTTCCTACCTAATTTTTCGTACAGCTATACGGGCTGCACTACTATCGAGCAAAAAGGTGTTTCGCACGATTATACAATTGTTTTATATTAATTAATTATATTATATTATATTCTATATTCAGCATTCGTTGATTCCTGCACTCTTTGTAGTGCTGCCAGCTTCTATGCCCTCTGTGGCACTGCCGGTTCCTTGGCCAGCTTGACGTGCGTGGCGTTGCCGGTGCTGGGTTGGCACAGGCTTTCTGCTTCCTATTTGCTTGTTGATTTCTTCATTTGCTTTTTGTTTCTTCTATTTGATTGTTGTTGGCCAGCGTGATGCGCGTGGCGTTGCCGGTGCTGGGCTGGCACAGGCTATTGTTGTTGTCGTTGTTGTTGTTGTTGTTGGTTGCACGTCGGTCCCTCGCAGTCAACAGGACATCTTTTTTGAACTTTTGGCACAACTGCTGGTATGTGGGCGGGAATGGTTTTCATTAAATTTCTTATTTGGTTGTTATTGTCAGAGTGAGAGTTTGAGTGAGAGGCTTTTTTTAACCCTTAGGGTCTCTATGAGGTGGTCCAGCTCAGTTTGTAGTTTCTGTGCTGTTGACCATGCAGGCGGTGGCGATTGTTTATAGATTAGCCACTTTAGCTTGGCTATTCTTTTATTAATCTTGTGGTTTAAACCACCGCGCTGCTTGCCCATTACTCAACTCTTACTCACTCAGATTTTATTTCCTTTGTTGTTCATCAGTTTTCTTTTCAGTTTTTCAGTTTGCCAATGTTGCCTTTGTTGTTGCCAACTTTCTGTTCCTGTTGCAGATGCCTCTGTTGTTGTTGCAGATGTCGCTGCTGTCTTAATCCAAGACCGCTGTCACGGTCGCCATGTTATATCAGGTCACTGATATCCAATCGTGGTATCTTGTAGTTGGTGTATTTCACTTGTTATTAAAAAACGCATGCACGTCAGTGCAATCTTGAATCAGTTTTATCAATGTTCTTTATTTGTAAGTAAAATGCTCTCTTACCCTAAGTACATAAGTTCAGCGCGCACTGCGCTGCCGGTTCAGCCGGCAGCTGCGCGGCTGCATTATATATTACTTATATGTATATACTTATACGTCAATGGACAAGCATGCTTTGTCTTACATAAATTCTTTAGAGTGAGAGAGTGTATTATGCACTTATGCATAGGGCACTGGCGGTCAGCGTGCATATGCTGACTTAGCCGAATTCGCACAAGCGGCGGATCATGTTACGCGCTCACTTGATTTTGTTATTGTTTATTATGAATTGTATGTGGCTGCACAAAGTGTTGCCGCCACATAAGTGCCAAACACAGTGTACACTCGATACAAATGGTAATCACAGTGTACACCCGATATGTATGACATATGTGCATATTACACCCTGCAATCGAACCAAAATCGGTTTTATTGCGCCCATGTAATCATGTGAATATTTGTGCAGCATGTTGGGATCAAATTCTGGCTCATAATTAAGAACAGAACGATGATCCTAACGATCCTGACAGTGGTGAAACAAAATGTCCAACGTGTCAACAAATTGTTATAGAAGCTATCCGTAATGTTTATATATAAGTTAAGAAGCAACACTTCCCAACATTAATTAAGCAGCCCTCGCATGCGCGGGCCGGCAACTTATTAAGCGACCCGCGCGGATAAGTCTCATGTGCCGCAATGATTGTGCACCGTTATCCTTAGCAAGCAGCGACGGATTTGTAGCCAGTACTTTTCCACTCGCGATGCTTAGCTTTAGTTGTAGAGGTTTATTTTATAAGTTTTAGTTTAGAGCTACCAAGCAGCCACAGCGTACGAATAAACGCTTCGGCACTTGTTACATCGACTTAATATATTTTTTATTGGAAACTTCACAGAGCCACAAGGCCAGTGATTAAAGGGGAATAGTTTCCTCCAACATATTTCATCTCCCAGGATTCCCAGCGGACAGCGAAATCACAACACTGGAGCTGATGACTTTAATAACTGGCGCCCAACGGATAATATTTTAAGAACCAGAAAACCCCCAAAGAAGCATGTAAGTGAGTGATTATCAACTTAATTTACTTCAAATCGAGCACCAATAAAAGATATAATACTAAAGTACCAAAAATTTGCAAGTGACTGTGAAATAAGTTCTGTGGTTAATTTCTTTTCGAGTTAATCGGTTAACTAAAAGCACTCATACAAGTAAAATTACTTGTGAATATTTTTCTGTTGCTGACCACTGTACAACTAGTGCCTCTGTGTTAATAGATCCAAACGTATGCCCATGAGTTGGGCATATAGAGAAATTAAAAAAGAAATTGACAGTGACGACAGTGAAGAAATAGGCTTTTGTCCACATTCAATAGTGAGCAACGAAACGGAAATGAATCCCGAACAAATACAAGCACTTGTGAATGGCACTGTTAGTGCTGCGCTCGCTGAGCAAGAACTGCGCTTAAGGCAGCAGTTTGCTGAAGAGCTGAACGCAGTCAGGTCACAAGTAGATGCGCTGCAAATAGTGGCACCAAATATCGTAACATACGAAAAAGTGACGATAGACACAAATGTCAAGTGCGATGTGAGACTTGACATAGTGAAATCTGTACCATCATTTGAAGGGGTACAAGATGAGTATGTGTCCTGGAGGCAAGCTGCCCTGGACGCATACGAAATTTTCAGACCCTACAAGGGTAGCGAGGCCCATTACGAGGCCGTTGCAATCCTACGTAACAAAGTGTGTGGAGCGGCCAGGTCAGTCCTGACATCCCACAATACAGTTTTAAATATCGATGCGATCATCGCACGATTAGACTGCACGTACGCAGACAAAACGTCTCTACGCGTACTCAGACAACAGTTAGAGATGGTTAGGCAGGGCGACCTAGGCCTAATGGAATATTATGATGAGGTCGAAAGAAAGCTCACATTGGTCACCAACAAGATTGTGATGACACACGATGAGCAAGCTGCCACGATTCTCAACAATGAGGTCAGAAGCGATGCTTTACACGCATTCATGTCAGGTCTAAAGAAATCTTTGAAAGTGTTCGTATTGCCGGCTCAGCCAAAAGATTTGCCATCGGCATTGGCCTTGGCTCGTGAAGCTGAAAATAGCTTAGAAAGAAGCATGTTTGCTGCCTCTTATGCGAAGACAATTGCAGACAGGAGTCACACCAATGAAATCAGTAAGCAGGGGAAATCGTCAGCAACCAAAGCCTAACAAAGGCCAAGGAAAGAACCCCCCACTACATAGGAAAACAAGACACAAATAACAAAGACAAAAACGGCCAAACGTCTCAGTCTCAACCTATGGATATTGATCCTTCAATGTCACACTATCGGCAGCCAACCAATTGGGGCAAAACCCAAAGTGCTGCAAATGTAAGTGGCACACACAAAAGACTCAACTCGTCAGAACGGGTGTCTGGTCAAAGGCGTCAACGAGTTGATAATATAACTCAACAAATCGCCAATAGTGAGCAGCAATATGCGGCCACAGCTGAAACAGCAGCCGCTGAAATCGAAAGCGATGTCGAGTCAGTCGATACAAGCGACATGCTCAATTTTTAGGGACGCTCCCAACTGCCGTTCATTGAACGACAGTTGGCTAGCAGAAAACTAAAAATTCTGATAGACACGGGGGCGGTAAAGAATTACGTGAGACCCGTAAAGGAGTTAAAGAGCGTAACTACGGTCGGCACCCCATTCACTGTAAATTCCATACATGGATCCAGTGAAATAAGTAAAAAGTGTTCACTGAAAATTCTTGGACAGAACGCAACATTCTTCATTTTAGATACTCTCGACGCATTTGACGCCATCATAGGTTTCGATCTGCTAGCGCAGGCTGGGGCAACACTAAATTTGAAGAACAATTGCTTAACCCTCTAATGCCACTTTCCACAATAACGCAATGTAAATGAGTGCCTCAAGGCACTCTTGGGGCTTAGAGGGTTAAGCTACCGAGACAAGAATGAGCCACTGAAATTTCACTTATGTGATAATGTAAATTTCACTAAAGTCAGTGATAAAATAGTACCCGGAAATGTAAAAGAAGAGTTCAGGCGAATGATAGCAAAAAGAATAAAGGCATTTTCGACCTCTAACGAGGCATTGCCGTTCAATACGTCTGTCATTGCCACAATTCGTACCGAAGATGATGAACCAATATATTCAAAACTGTACCCATATCCGAATGGTGTGTCGGATTTCGTTAACAACGAAATCTCACAACTGCTGGAAGGCGGTATCATTAGACCGTCAAGATCCGCGTACAACAGCCCAGCTTGGGTTGTCGACAAGAAAGGGTTCGATGCCGAGGGCAACAAAAAACAAACGACTCGTAATTGACTTTAGGAAGTTAAACGATCGAACTGTTGCCGACCGCTACCCAATGCCGAGTATCCCAATGATTCTAGCGAATCTGGGTAAAGCAAAATTTTTCACAACTCTCGACTTAAAGTCTGGGTATCATCAGATATACCTAGCAGAAAAAGATCGAGAAAAAACATCGTTCTCTGTGAACGGTGGAAAATACGAATTCTGCCGATTGGATTGAAGAATGCCGGGAGCATTTTTCAAAAAAAGCAATTGATGACGTCCTAAGAGAGCAAATAGGGAAATGTTGTTACGTCTACGTTGATGATGTAATAATATTTTCAGAAAATAAACAGGACCATGTTCGACACATTGACATAGTACTACAACGCCTACTAGAGGCCAACATGAGAGTAGCCAAAGAAAAAACTCAGTTTTTCAAAAACAGCGTCGAATACCTCGGCTTTGTCGTAACCAGAGACGGTGCCAAAACGGACCCTGAAAAGGTCAAAGCAATCCAAGAGTACGTCGAACCAACGAACCTATATGCGCTAAGATCGTTCCTAGGCCTAGCTAGCTATTATAGAGTATTCGTAAAAGACTTCGCCTCAATAGCTAGACCATTAACCAATATATTAAAAGGTGAAAATGGTTCTGTCAGCAAACACACGTCAAGGAAAATCCCGATAGAGTTCAACGACACGCAACGCGATGCGTTCGAACGGCTAAGGAACATTTTAGCATCAGAAGATGTCATACTAATGTATCCTGACTTCAAAAAAACCTTTCGATCTGACCACTGACGCTTCTGCAAATGGCATTGGTGCAGTGTTGTCCCAAGAAGGTAGGCCAATAACAATGATCTCTCGCACGTTAAAACAGTGTGAGACTCATTACGCCACCAATGAAAGGGAGCTTTTAGCAATCGTGTGGTCACTCGGTAAATTGCAGAATTATCTGTATGGTACCAGAGAGCTCCGCATCTACACTGACCATCAACCACTTACCTTTGCGGTGTCTGAAAAAAACACCAACGCAAAAATCAAGAGATGGAAAGCGTTTATAGAAGAGCATAATGCAAAAATCTTCTATAAACCAGGGAATAACAATCACGTAGCCGACGCACTATCGCGTCAGAACATAAATGTTCTGCGAAGTAAACCCCAATCTGACGTAGCTACGATTCATAGTGAAGAGTCACTTACTTTCACAATCCAAACGATTGACCAACCTATAAACGGCTTCAGGAACCAAATGGTCCTAGAAGAGGCGCGCTATGCGCTGCACCAAAAAAAATCATTATGTTTGGCAGCAAAATTCGCCACATAATACATTTCACGGACAAATGCAATCTAACCGAAACATTGAGAAATGCCGTCAATCCTGAGGTGGTTGACGCGATTCATTGCGACCTACCAACGTTGGCCGCTGTGCAACACAAGTTGAGCACACTATTTCCGTCGACCAAGTTTCGGCACTGCAAAACGATTGTGTCAGATATCACCAACAAAGATGAGCAAAGAGAAATCCTAAGTACCGAACACAATCGAGCTCATAGAGCAGCTCCAGAAAACGTCAAACAGGTTAAGCGGGATTACTACTTTCCAAAAATGGTCAAGATAGCCAACGAAATAGTAATAAATTGCAAAGTATGTATGAAAGGAAAATACGACAGGCGCCCGAAAAAACAAGAACTTGGTGAAACGCCTACCCCAACTCACACAGGCGAGATACTTCATATCGACATATTCTCAACCGATAAAAAAAATTATTCCTAACTTGCATCGACAAGTTTTCAAAGTTTGCGATTGTACAACCGATAGTATCCATGTCAATAACGGACATAATTAGCCCCATACTGCAAGCGGTTAACCTCTTCCCAAATACAAAAACCATTTATTGTGACAATGAGGCATCTTTCAGCTCAGAAACAATCACCTCGCTACTAAAAAATCAATTCAACATTGATTTGGTCAACGCGCCTCCGCTTCACAGCTGCTCCAACGGGCAAGTGGAACGCTTCCATAGTACGTTAATCGAGATTGCGAGATGTCTTAAAATCGATAAACAGATCTGCGACACAACACAAGCAATTCTCAGAGCTGTTATTGAATATAACAGGAGCGTGCATTCCGTAACAGGGCAAAGGCCACTGGATGTTATCCACACAGCCTCGGACGAGGTTTGCCAAACTATCAGAAACAAGATAGTAAAAGCACAACAAGACCAACTACGCAGGTGCAACCCGGACAGACAAAATAGGGTTTTTTGATGTGGGCGAAACAGTCTATATCAAGAACAACAAGAGACTAGGTAACAAACTATCACCTTTATGTTCCGAAGAGAAGATACAAGCCGACTTGGGAACAACGGTGCTGATTAAAGGGAGGGTGGTCCATAAAGACAACCTTAGGTAGTTATCATCAAGTAACCAACCAATAAATCTAACAAGAATGTATCTTACAGGTCCACCATGATAATTCTTACCCTGTTGACCTTGTTAACAACAGCGCAAGTTGTTTTTTCCCCACTCGCATATGCGAAAACTGTTAGACATAGATGTAGAGCACATAGAAACATGTTTTGTCCGCCCTAACAGTTCACCATAGAATGGCCAGAATATTGGACTTTCTTGGCACAGCACTAAAAATTATTACAGAAACTCAAAACAGATTAATAAACTCACAGATACAGTAAACAAAATAATACAAGCGAAAAAGGGTGATCTCTAAGACACCCCACATTTATTTGAAACGCTTATGACTCGGAAAAGCATGTTAATTACAGAAATTCAGAATTTGATACTAACAATCACTCTTGCAAAGTCAGATATTATAAATCCTACAATTGTCGAAACCAATGATTTGAAGTCAATATTTGATAATCAGCTCACAGAAGTCCCCGTAGTTAATTTAATGGAAGTTTATAAAATCAAAGTATTACAATCAGAAAATGAAATTCTTATGTTAGTCGAGTAGCCTAGAATTAAGCAAATATGTAAGAAAACCGTAATTCTCTCAGTATCGCACAATCACACAGTCCTACAAATCCAAGATGACATCATTGCGGAGTGCGACGATGGAATATTCGCAGTTAGCGAGCTCACCAGTTACGCCACTTTCTACAAAAAGCCAAAACGAGAAAGCTGCGCCCGAGAGATGCATGCTGGAGGCCTAGCCAATTGCCGCACTCAACCGAGCCACCTGCTGCCAGTCGCGCTGATAAACGAAGGAACTATCGTCATCAATGAGCAACGCGCCCAAGTCACTGTGGTCGAGGGGCCCACGGTAATGTTGGAGGGAACGCACCTCATCACGTTCGAGCATGTAGCAGTGATCAACAATACGAGGTACTTGAACCACAACGCGGTCGTGGGCAAATGTACGAGCGTCGCCACATTCCCACCTCTCAACATCACTGGGCATGATCAGATCCTGAGTCTCTCATCAATACATCGATTGAGCGAGCAGAACATAAAACTTCACACGCCAACTCAAAGATAAAGTCGAGGCAGGAGGATCGCCAAAAGTTGCGCATCAATCATCGTTCACCAATGCAGCCATAGAAGACGTGCCTCTTTGAAGCTAAAAAGAGCCATCGCCCAACTCGACGTCACCGAGGCCGGCCACGAACTTGAGAGGGGAGTAGTTAAGAAGCAACACTTCCCAACATTAATTAAGCAGCCCTCGCATGCGCGGGCCGGCAACTTATTAAGCGACCCGCGCGGATAAGTCTCATGTGCCGCAATGATTGTGCACCGTTATCCTTAGCAAGCAGCGACGGATTTGTAGCCAGTACTTTTCCACTCGCGATGCTTAGCTTTAGTTGTAGAGGTTTATTTTATAAGTTTTAGTTTAGAGCTACCAAGCAGCCACAGCGTACGAATAAACGCTTCGGCACTTGTTACATCGACTTAATATATTTTTTTATTGGAAACTTCCAGAGCCACAAGGCCAGTGATTAAAGGGGAATAGTTTCCTCCAACATATTTCATCTCCCAGGATTCCCAGCGGACAGCGAAATCACAACACTGGAGCTGATGACTTTAATAACTTATATAATTAAAAAAATAAAATTATAAACTAAGTTTCATGCACATTAAATAAATGTATGTAATATGGGCAATTCTCTGACAGAATTTGTGCGACCCGACCGTCTTTACAGTGAAAAAAACATAAACATTTTTTTCGACAGCATTTGTTATGTTTGCACGCAGATCGAGTTTGTTTCAAATTTGTGCCACGCCCACTTCCGCCCCTGCAAATCAAAAAAATTCGAATAACAAGCGTAAGCTAAAAGCTAGAGTTGGGAGTTTCGGTATATACAATAATAACTATAGTAGCTATGATTCCTGAGAATTTGGTTGCGATCAGATAAAAATTTTGGAAGTTATTAAAGAAATACTTTTGTACGGGCAAAAACGCCTACTTACTAGGGGTCTTAGTTGCTTTGGCTGACAATCTGGTATATTGTGCCGTCTAAGGTATATTTTGAATGCGGTTCTACACCAATATACCACATATGCCATTTGGTATATTTTTAGTATTTTGTAATAAACTCACAAATCTTCAATAGGGTTCAGGTCGGGCCTCTGAGAAGGTGTATCTGTGACATTTTGACAATTATAAAGAAGCCATGTGCGCACAGTGAGCTCGTTATGCTTACGGTCATTGTCCTGATAAAATTTAAATGTAGGCTTATTATCAAAAATAAAGCCAAATTTGTCCGCACTTTGCCCCAAATTTGTTTTGAGAATGGAGAGATATTGCTCAGCATTCATTGTGTTTTCAATAAACGCAAGCTCTCCCAATACCTTGCTGCTAATGTATCCCCAAACCATCACCGACAATTTGCCAAATATTACTGTCGGAATGATGTTGCACTGATCTAAAGCTGTAAACGGATTGCGCCATACTCCAGTTGGTCCATCATTGTAGTTCAGCATTATTTTGGTTTCGTCAGAAAATCTCAATAGTTGTTCGGCTTGATCCTCATTTTGACAGCAAAAGTTAAGAGCTTTTCAACACTTACTTTCAAAAGCAGCGGCTTCTTACGCGCAACCCTTAAAGAGTATTTTTTCGCAGAATTAGTTGGCGGACGGTTGCATGTGAATCGACCGCCCAATTGTGTTTTAGTAGTAGACAATATACAAGTTTTCTTCCAGTCGCGTCTTGTGTAGACACAAGATGAGAAAAGAATTTATCCTTTCAGTTTGCCGTATATGCGGAACTGATTTTCTACAAGAAACGTCGAGTATAAATTCTGCCAAAGGGAAATTTAAATTTCCCTTGGCTGCGCTGGCAGAATTTATACTCGACGTTTCTCGTAGAAAATATGTGATCCAGCTCTAGCAGAAAATCTGTGCTTAGATTCTCGTGCGTAGTTCGGAATATGCAAAATAAAAATACGCTCAAAAATATATGCAGTAAATAAAATGTTTATTATAATTCAAATTAAATTTATTAAAACTAAAACATTGAGTACTTAAAACTATAGTTATGTTCTCTAATTAGTTAAACTTATTACTAAACAATTATATTATTATTATTTTCTAATTTTTCTAATTGGCCTTGTAATTTCTATTTTTAAATTTGAAAAACGCCTCTCGCACAGCTTTTTTGTGGTCCTCAAAGCTATAGTTGTCAGTCTTGAGAGCTTCAAACATGGCATTGTTCAAATGGCGGTACTTGTTGAATGCCTTCATCTTTGCAGTACTGGCGTAGTTCATCCCCATAAGCACATCCTTGTAGAAGATCCGCTCCAAGTTTTTTAGTATACCATCTGGGCAGAGCATCCTCCTGAACATCGCCACATACTTTAGTGGAGATTCCTCTATTTTCGTATTGAGTACGGCGATGTCCTCCTCCGATCGCAAGGGGAACTGTTTTTGCCGGTACAACAATATTGGCAATTTGGCTCAGTATGGCGAGTACATGGCCCAGTTTGTTTTGAATTCGCCCCATTTCTTGGCGCACTTCTAGTTCAATGTTCAGAGGCTGCTGGCTGGTCTGTTCCGCAATGTTCACAGGCTGCTGGCTGGTCACAATGTCCAGAGGCTGCTGGCTGGTCACTCCCACAATGTTCACAGGCTGCTGGCAAATGCAAATAGTATTCTTTACTTACATAAGAATAGACTATTAGAAGTAGAGTTAAAAAATATAAACTTACATCTGATTGTTTTATAAAAGACGCGTAGGAAAAAATCAACATTCTTGTACGGCACTCACAAAACAAATGACGTATGATACACAAAATTGCACATGTTCGAGAAAGTAGGCGTTAGGGAAATTACGCGTTGCGCTTAGAGGGCGCGTACACCAGACTCATTGCAAGAAGCTTTCTACAAGAAGATTCATCTAGCGATCTCCAGGAAATTCTTGCAGTCACGGCCTTAGCATGACACGAAACAAGCAAAACTTTGGTTTAACTGTCAACAGCGTTATAAATTGTGTATTTCTTTTGTTTGTTCCAATTTCAATGCCATTCTGGGGAAAAGAAAAGTAAGCAGAGCGAAGTAAGAGCAAGGGAAATATCTGACCAATCGCAGCAAGGCAAGGAGTTTATTCAAGCAGTTTTTTAGGCGCCATCCTATGTTCGTAGTTTCAAATACGATTAAATTTGCACAGTCTCAAGTTAAGCTTGTTATCGATAGCAAGCATAGTACGAAGTACATTTATTTTCACAAGCATATGTAATATAATTGGTAAATATAATATTTGAAAAACGTTAATGTCTAAACTTATTTTGATTTTTTAGCATTTTGAGCTAATAAGATTTTTATACCACACATTTCGAACTGCAGTCAGCTATCGATTGCAATCCCGTCGAATTGCTATCAGTTATCGATAGTGTGCACTTTGCCGGCCAAGCCAATGCACTGTGCATTGTCAGTTTATCAGTGTTACATTTGTGTCAACAAATACAGTGCGAGAGATAACATAAAAAACAGCGCTTACAAACACCAACAATGCAGTCACAGCAACGTGCGTCAAATTATTGCCTTACATCCAGTGTTGCCATTTTAGCTAATTTATTGCTAGATCTAGCTATTTTGAAACTGCAAAAACCATAAGATTTTGTGAAATGCTATTAGCTAGAAATCTAGCATTTTTTTTCAAAGCTTCGGCTACTTTTGGCACTTTTTAAAAAGTTCCGATAGCTCTTTTACCGATAGGATGTATTTTGAGGTTTACTCATAAAATTTGCATTATAGTTCGATTCTGTTTATAGTTCATGTGCGAACTTAGTTCGTTCACTCATTAGCTAAATACAAATTGTGAAATTGTGAAACTGTGAAGCAGTGCTGCCAGTTTAGCAATTTAGTTGCTTTAGTTAATTTCCAACTTTTAAAGTTAAAAATGCTTAACTACAAATTTAGCAACTTTTTATTTCTCTTTTGGCAATTTTAGCTATTTTACATAAATCCTTTTTATTATGTATTCCTTTTGTCATTCACTGCAAAAATTGCGATTAACAGTTTGCAATGAAATCGGGGCTTGTATTTAACCAAGTGGTTCGATTATATGAGCTACTTGAGTTCACTGACTTGAAAAGTTAACTGTATTTCAAGTGTACAACTTGTATGTATGCGTATACGTATATACATGTTCGCCTTTATATTTGTATCTGTATGCATAGGGCACTGCGATAGCTCTATTGGTAGAGTGCAAGCTTATGCGTGTTGTGGTACTCGGGGTACTCGGGTTCGAGCCCGCTCAGGGTACAAAACTTTTTTTTTTTAATCGTATTTACAATAATTTTAAATTAGCATTGTGGATGTTATTAAAGAAATACTTTTGTATGGGCAAAAACGTCTGCTATGCTTTCGTTTGTATGTACATATGTATGCGTCTATATATCTACATACATGCTCGCCTATATTGTGTGTGCTGGTAGTGTACAAGCCCAACATTTGGTAGGGCGCCGGGTCGAGTCCCGGTCGGGACTCATACATTTTTTTTCAATGTTATATACAATAATTCAGATCAAATTGGTTTCAAATTTTTGCCACGCCCACTTCCGCCCTTGTCAAAGTTATCATTTGTTTGACCAACTAGATCAACTAAATATTCTTAACAGTTGTTGATTGTGGTCGAAAAGAATCTTATAAGATATTCGAGAAGCAATTTTAATAAATGGTAATAATTATTAGCCGCTTTAATGCAACAATAATGCGTTTTTACACACATAGATACATGTGTGTGTATTTATGCATGCATGTGAATGCACGTGTACGTATACATGTACATATGTACATATTTTCAATTGTCCGTTATGTTCAAAAATGTATTAACTAATGGCGTTCTGAGCCTTTTCTGGTTTACTTGGACTTGATGTACAAATTATTACATTGTTGTTTATTGCTGCTAGTAACAGTTTTTTGCGGTAAAAGTAAAAACGAAAAGAACGCAATTTTCAGGGCTAATGTTTGATTTGAAAGATATTTCGATTTTGGGCATTGCAATGGGATGTTACGTTTTGGATATCGTTTGTGCCAGCAATGTTTGGGGGGTTATCGATATATCGCGAAGCGATATATCAGAGATAGGGAATGGCAACTCCAGGGAGGGAAAAATTTGAAAAATGGCTCCAGCTGTAAAATAGGAGATGAAAGAGGAACGTCAAATTTTTTCACGGATGAGCATGTGGATTTTGCTGGCTGGGGAGTTGAGTTTTGATCGAGGTTGGAGACGGTCGGCCGGAAGATCGTGGTGACGATCTCGACTGTATTTTTTTTCGTCTGAGTGGTGACACGAGGTTGATTCTTAATCGAGGTTGGAGTCGGTCCACCAAAGAAATAGAAAAACGGCTGTTCCACGAGATTGTGTCTGTGTGTCGGCTTTACATACGTTCGTTTGATGGCTGAAGCAGTAAAGCAACTATACAAGTTGCAAGAAAGAACTCGAGTGTGTGTAAAAAAACCACGAAAGTAACATTCACTGCAACAACAAAAAGCAACAGCAACTGCAACAACCAAAAGCGGCAGCAACAACAACAACATCAACTGCAACAACAAAAGCAGCAGCAACAACAACTGCAACAACAAAAGCAGTTGCAACATCGACTGCAACAGGCGGCGGCAACAACAACAACGTCAACTCCAGCAGAGAGCGACGGCAGCTACATCCAAGCAATTGCAACAAGCTACGGCAACAACTACAACCACGACTGCAACAACAACGACAACGACAGCCACGACCAGAACATCACCGCTGGACAAGCGCGTGGGCGATATATATTTTATTTTCCGCCGACTTTTTTGTTGATCAGCGAATTATAAATGTTGCGAAGTAAATTAAAATTATATTAAAGTAAAATAAATTAAAGCTAATTAAAGTAGAGTACAAATTAAAGTAAAATAAATCAATGTTTTGTTGTGAAATGACAGAGGTGTTGGACAAGAATTTATCCAGATAAACATTTGCCTCTACGGAAATACAAATGTTTGGTTATATTTATAAAAAAGTATATACATATATCGACTATATCATCACCTATCGCCCCTTCACCAAACCTCAAGAGCTCTTAGGCAGGTCAAGGTAGACATTTAAGCGAATCAAGCATACATACATACACCCAAATATGCGTATACATACATACATAAATATACCTATCTGTGATCTCTTTACATACCATATATAATTGTCCCTACTCCGTTATTATTTCTTTGTTGTTCCGCCTTGTTTGTTTTATTTGCTTTTGCTTCGAATACTGTTCCGTATAGCTGTAATGAAATTCGAATATCTATTAATATTATACCTGTAAATAAATTAAATGTTAGTAAATAAGAAAAATTCATGAATTATATATTAGTACTTACGATGAACATGGTTGTGTAAGTTTCTCAGCATGGAAGGGAGGGGAATTCCACAGCACTACGCCGGATGAGGAGCAGCCACTGATATAGTGGCCAACGCTAAGGGAGATGTCGCCGATGTAGCCATCTCAGGCAGGGTGGGTACGCCGGGGTCCAAGCGTGGCCCTATTCAAATACAATTGGATCAGTGAGTCATATATTATTGTAGTTTTCTTTACTTACCGTCGTCAATAGTTTGTTTTGGATTTCCTTTTGTTTTGCGCAATTTTCAATTGCGCGGCAGCTGTTTTGTTTTGTTAGTGATGCGTTTCATCTCTTATAAACAGCTGTTAATATCGGTGAAATTATCGATTGTGCGGACTGCGGGCCAGGGATGGAACTCCACCTGAGTACCGATGAGCCAGCCGGCGCGGCCCCAGGGAAGACAACCAGTCCGTAACAATATGGCGCCAAATAGTTTTTGAATTCAAGAAAATTAAAAAAAAATGATAGTTCCATCGAGGTAGTGTATGTCCTTTTGGCGAGTGAAATTGTGTTCATCTGATGTCTTATGTGGTACGATGTAGTCACCCATAATTGCGCAGCTCTGAGCAGGATTTCATTTGGTGACAGGATCCAAATCTGAATGTCATTTTATACCCGCTACCCATAGGGTAGAAGGGTATTATAACTTTGTGCCGACAGGAAATGTATGTAACAGGTAGAAGGAGGCATCTCCGACCCTATAAAGTATATATATTCTTGATCAGCGTCAACAGCCGAGACGATCTAGCCATGTCCGTCTGTCCGTCTGTCCGTCTGTGTGTCTGTCCGTCTGTGTGTCTGTCCGTCTGTCCGTATGAACACCTAGATCTCAGAGACTGTAAGAGATAGAGCTATAATTTTTTCGACAGCATTTGTTATGTTTGCACGCAGATCAAGTTTGTTTCAAATTTTTGCCACGCCCACTTCCACTCCCGCAAATGAAAACAATCGAATAACAAGCGTAATTTTAAAGCTAAAGTTACGAATTTTGGTATATACAATAATAATTATAGTAGTTATGATTCCTGAAAATTTGGTTGCGATCAGATAAAATTGTGGAAGTTATTAAAGAAATACTTTTGTATGGGCAAAAACGCCTATTTACTAAGGGTCTTAGTTGCTTTGGCTGACAATCTGGTATATTGAGCCGTCTATGGTATATTTTGAAAGCGGTACTATATTGATATAGCAAACATACCATTTGGTATATTTTTAGTATTTTTAGTATTTTCGGTATATTTTGAAAATAATACCGCAATATTTTGCCCTTAATAAAATGGGTAGCGGGTATCTCACAGTCGAGCACACTCGACTGTAACTTTTACTTGTTTTTGTAGCAGGATTTGTTCATTTTGTGGTTGATGCGCGTGTGTCACTCTTTAAGATGTAGTAGAGAGTTTGCAACGTGTCATCGTAGCCTGGTGGCAGCAACGAACAAAGACTGTGAAAAACTGTGATATTAGGTTAGCCTTGTTGTCTCTTAGTTTCTCTTCGTTGTTTATGTATACTATTTGTTCCGTCTCATTTTGAGTGGCGTTGGATGTGTGCTGGCCTGATGCTCTATTATCAGCATAGGCGACAGGTGACCCAGGTCGATACAGGATCGATTCTGCGCCGCACCTGCCACACAGCGGACACCAATCGTGCTCAAAAGCGAGACGGAATCGAAATAGGTCTCAGGTAGCGCTCCTTGGATGCCATCCATCACGAGAGTGATGGATAGAGCATCTGATTAGTGCTTAAGTGTTTGTCCATTGTTTGAATTGTGCGTAGTAAAGCGTTGGTTAGGTCGTAGTGTGAAGTTTGTCTCTCCCTTCCGTTTGTCAATGTTATAGAATGAAGAAAGGAAATTGTTGTTGTTAGTTTGTTTGAGTTATTTATTTATTTATAAGGAAACGTATTGATTTAAAGTATTTATTTATTTATTATAGGAGTTTGTTGGTATTTAGTGAGTTTATACGTAGCAGTAGATTAATAGAAAATTAAAATGTCAGAAAGTCGTGAACCAGCGGTAGTATCTGAGGTAGTATCAGCAACTGCCAGCAATTCGACGGATACGGGCAGACAAATCTATCCACCGGAGTCGATGGATTCAGTCATCAAGTCGACAGTGAACGCAGCTATTGCGCAGGCCCATGAGACCTACAGGAGTTCACTGGTGGAGGGTATTGCAGCAACGATACGCGATGAGATTCGCGCAGGCTTCCTGGAAATGATGAAGCTGATGCAGGAGATGATTCGGCCGCAGACGGACGGGAGTAGTGGCAGTCGTCCCGCCGATACGCAGCAGAAATCGATGGCAGAGGCAGGAGTAATCCAGAAGAACCACCAGAATGAGCCGGAGCCGTCATTGCATAATCCGCGTCTGGATTATTTGACGAGTTGCACTGAAGATGTGTTTGATCCGTGCGCAAAGAACTGGCGGAATACCCGTGAGAACAGGCGTCCAAATACTGGAGACGGACAAAATGAATTATGCATTATTAAAGGATGGTTTGGCATGATACATATATGTCATGGTTATACGTACCAAGAAGGTATCGATGTGGAGCGATATATGAGTTGTCGAGGGCGCTCATCACAAGGCCAACAAGACCGGTATTCACACGGAGTCTCACAGGTAGACTACGAGGTTGAAGTCCCACCTCTGCGCGACAAAAGTCCAAGGAAGTGGAGCAGACAACGAAAGCAATTAGAGGATCTGCAAGGAAGATCGTTAGGAGTCTTTCACAGCAAGGATACACGATTATAGTGAGCTTGACTTACCTTCTGAGGATGTAGTGTTGGTGATCCGTTGTATCTGTTTCAGTTAGTGTCGTGGGTGTAGCCTACGTTGGGCGCTGCAATAGATGCCGGCTGGTCACAAACGATCTAGGGGGTATTGTTACGTTTTGGATATCGTTTGTGCCAGCAATGTTTGGGGGTTATCGATATATCGCGAAGCGATATATCAGAAGATAGGGAATGGCAACTCCAGGAGGAAAAATTTGAAAAATGGCTCCAGCTGTAAAATAGGAGATGAAAGAGGAACGTCAAATTTTTTCACGGATGAGCATGTGGATTTTGCTGGCTGGGGAGTTGAGTTTTGATCGAGGTTGGAGACGGTCGGCCGGAAGATCGTGGTGACGATCTCGACTGTATTTTTCGTCTGAGTGGTGACACGAGGTTGATTCTTAATCGAGGTTGAGTCGGTCCACCAAAGAAATAGAAAAACGGCTGTTCCACGAGATTGTGTCTGTGTGTCGGCTTTACATACGTTCGTTTGATGGCTGAAGCAGTAAAGCAACTATACAAGTTGCAAGAAAGAACTCGAGTGTGTGTAAAAACCACGAAAGTAACATTCACTGCAACAACAAAAGCAGCAGCAACTGCAACAACCAAAAGCGGCAGCAACAGCAACAACATCAACTGCAACAACAAAGCAGCAGCAACAACAACTGCAACAACAAAAGCAGTTGCAACATCGACTGCAACAGGCGGCGGCAACAACAACAACGTCAACTCCAGCGAGAGCGACGGCAGCTACATCCAAGCAATTGCAACAAGCTACGGCAACAACAACAACCACGATTGTACTTGATTGTGATTGCCGAGCGAAAATCGGTTCGAGTAAAATCAAATCAGCTGACGCTGGAAGTACTTGAGTTGAATCGAACTCGTTGCGACTAATTGTTTGATTTGATTGCAATTTGGGTATGAGTATTCGCTCATACTTAACCATACTCGTTGCAGTTCTCTGTTGTTTACTATAAGAGTAAGAAACAATAAAAATTTCCTTTAGCTCTCTGCCGGCTGACGGAACAGTTTCTTATCAAAAAATTCTAGAACCACTTGAGAATTGCAACAGACAAATAAGTATAATTTACTGTTTATTGTGAAACCCTTTTATTTGTACCTTTTTGTGTCTTAAATGTGTTTACCTAAAGTTTTAGTTGTGTTCCCACAGGATTCCACGTTACAATTATTATTTTTATACCCGCTACCCATAGGGTAGAAGGGTAACTTTGTGCCGACAGGAAATGTATGTAACAGGTAGAAGGAGGCATCTCCGACCCTATAAAATATATATATTCTTGATCAACGTCAACAGCCGAGACGATCTAGCCATGTCCGTCTGTCCGTCTGTGTGTCTGTCCGTCTGTCCGTATGAACACCTAGATCTCAGAGACTATAAGAGATAGAGCTGTAATTTTGAAGCTAGAGTTGCGAATTTTGGTATATACTATAATTACTATAGTAGTTATGATTCCTGAAAATTTATTATGATCAGATAAAATTGTGGAAGTTATTAAATACTTTTGTATGGGCAAAAACGCCTACTTACTAGGGGTCTGAGTTGCTTTGGCCGACAATCTAGCACATTGTGCCGTCTATGGTATATTTTGAATGGTGTACTATATTGATATACCAAACATACCATTTGGTATATTCTTAGTATTTTTTAGTATATTTGCAGTATATTCGATATATTTTGAGAATAATACCGCAAAATATATTGCTTTTAATCAAATTGGGTAGCGGGTATCTCACAGTCGATTACACTCGACTGTAGCTTTTACTTGTTTGATATGATAATATTTTAGTAGGTGTATAGCTTGGGGATTTGATAAGATTTAACTGAAGTATAATAAAACACAAAATAGTAAATCTTTCCTATGACAGCCATATGATTTAGTTATCCGATTTAAATAAAATTTGCTAAGCATATGTAAAACTACACCAAACTTATAGTCTGGGAGTTAAGATAACATATCTTCAAAAATAAAAATTTTTCATACTAAATTTGTATTTTTAACCGATCATTCCTATAGAAGCTATATCATACAGATGCAAGATATGGCCAATTTTTATAAAATATATTTGTAATATTTTTATATAATTTTGGGGAAAATTTTGTAACAATACAACAACTAGAAGTATTTATGGCCGCGGCTCCATATAAGCCGAACCACTGTGCATTGTCAGTAACGAACACAGCTGGATCCATAGTTTCGAGTATGTTGAAATCCTGCAAAATGTCCTGAACATTTTGAGAATATTTTCTCCAGTTTTTTCTCGTCCAAGAAGTCCATGATGCCTGTAGAAGATTCACAAGTAACTTAAATGCTTCATAAACATTAATAAATAAATATGTAAATATGTAAGTATGAACATGTACATTATATGTAATCGTACACACAAATATATTATAAAAATTTATTTATATTAATAGTTAAAAGAGCGATGTTCAGTCGGAAGCTATCATCCACATAGTGAGCCGTGCGATATAAAATTTTGCTCTCTACAGAAGACGAACACTTTTATTAGCTTTTTTTTCTTTGGACAACACATAACAGTACATATATATAACATTTAGCAAATTATCACACAAACTCTGTTTATTATTCATAAATTACACACCTCCAACATCTATATCCATTTTACAAAATGTAAAATTTTTCTTTCGTTTGATTTGCCAAGCGCATAAAGTCACCAAAAGTTTCCCACCAATTTTGTCACAAAAATCAGCTGTTCAATCACATGACTTTAAAAATCTATAAAATTTGCAAGGTTGCATTTTTAACAAAAATATTTATTGATACTTTCTATCTAGGGTATCTAGCTTAAATATATAAAATAAAAATTAAGATTTTCTTACATAAAATTTTGGACTTTATGCCACTAAATCGGCCATCCGGCCCAATGGGCAGCGTCCTGAATGGTTTGTTTTATTTTTCACAAATTTGTTAATTTCACAATAGGCCGCCAATTTTGAATTAGTGGTGTGCAAATAATAAAATATTGTATAGGCAAATCGATAGTAGCATCAATAAGCAATTAAAATGCGATAAATGGCGGTTCTAGTTCGATCAAAGCAAAATTGTTTTCAGGCCTATTTCGAGCTTTTACGGGCCTATTTCGATTTTACGGGCCGGGCTTTTCCTAAGCTCCGGGCCAGCACGAATCTTAATTTTGGCCTGTGTAAGTCCGTGGGCCACGAAAAAGCCCGGTCCGTTCCCACCTCTAATGACAACTACTATAGTTTACGTTTTTTGTGTATTGGCGGGGACGGAACATTTTAAACAAACTTGATCTGCGTGCAAACAAAATTATAGCACTATCTCTTATAGTCTCTGAGATCTACATAGGTGTTCATACGGACAGACGGACATGGGTAGATCGTCTCGGCAATTGATGCTGATCAAGAATCACAAATTTATAATACTATTCTACCCTATGGGTAGCGGGTATAAAAAATATTACCGCTATATTTTGCCTTTATTCAAAATGGGTAGCAGGGGGTCTCAGAGTCGAGCACACTTGAAGCACTAACCATACAATACATAGATGCGTCAAGTCATACAACCAAAACGTATCATTAAAAACAGTATTATTGCGACCCCAGTCGGGCCGAGCGCTGCGATTCGAACACCAGATCCTCTTCGGCTCAATCGAAAATTCGAAGTTCTAACGCAGCGCGCAGTTCAGTTCAGTCGCAAATCAAATGCGGAGCGATGAGCGTGGGTGTATTTCGTTGCGCTCTGCTTTCGTTTCTACGTATGCGTGTATGTATCTACATGCTCGCCTATATTAGTATGAGTATGCATATGAAGTTTTGCAACGTGCAGTTGGCTCGCAGACGAGCAGCTAGCGCACATCAATTTTGTTTTGCCACGACGAAAGTCTCGAAGAAGAGGACAACAACAATTGCTCGCGTTCTATAGATTTATAGTTAATTGGCGCCTGAGGAAGGGACGTGTTGGCTCTGCTGGTGGTTTGCAAGCCCAACATATTGTGGGTCCGGGTTCAACTTCCAATCGAGAATATATGCATATATTTTTTTTTTCTTAATGCGACTTAAATTTTTATGCCCTTTCAAGTTTACTGACAGAAGTAAAATCTAATCGCGCATTGATTTTTGATGACTTACAATCGCAGCGCTCGACCCGACTGGGGTCGCCATAATTCAGTTTTTAATGATACAAAAATTTGTATGGGATGAAGCATCTATGTATTGCATAGTTAGTGCTTGAAGCTTTCTTGATTTTTATATTCTTTGAATGATCAGCTTAAAAGTATACAATATTTCATTCTCCAATTACAAATTTATATGGCATAATTGCAGGTTTGTTTACATAAATAAAAACGTAAGCAGTAAATTTTACAATTCTCAAGTGGTTCTAGTTTCGGTTTGCTTAGAAACTCTCTAGTGGTTGTCCCTAGTGTTGGGTAAATACTGCTCTTTTAGGTGTTCACTTGTTCTTTTTTTTTCAAAAGAGTCAACTCACTCATATTGCTCACTTGCTCACTGTTCATTGCTCAGTTGCTCATTGCTCAGTTGCTCACTGGTTGTTCAGTGCGTTACCAAGCCAATGAGCACTGCATCTTAACGACTTTTCAAAAATAGTTTATGTTTCATATTTAATTTTCAAACTTACCGATATTTTACATTTTAATTTGTGGCAAAATTTTTGCCCCCTTCACTGGGCATTTAAAAATAGTTAAATAAGTTCCTTTATGGATGAATGAGTTGGCGCTATAATGAGAAGAACGTTTATCAATATGCACTTTTCGGAAATTTAATTATACATACCTTATTGCTTACAAATTGGTATGCAAAAACATAAGATTTTCCACAATAGATGATTTAAGCAGTGAACGTCTATTTCGAACTGTTTCGCCTGCACCTGAAAATATGCGCTCACATGGCACAGATGTGGCCATTATACAAAGCCGCTTCAGCATATATGTGTATAACAGCGAATATTGAGATTTCCGCTGATACCACCAGACCAATGGATCATCTGTTCTCAGGATGTACTCCTCGGCTAGATATTCATCTAGTTCCCTTATAGCTCCGGGCGTACTATTGGTGGGCTTACTGACTTTTTGGAAAGCGTTATCATAATCTTTCCAGATGTCGTTGTCGTTTTCATTAGCCTTTACTTGGCAGGCATTATCCATCCAAACAGATTCAGTATGAGGAGTGGCCAAATGAAATTATATCAGTTTTGTTTTTAAATCATGAACTGCTTTTTTGTGTGCTTCTTCAGATTTAAAAACTCTTCCTTTGAATCTGGGATCTAAAATGGTACTTTCAGCATACAAAACATTGGATTCATAATCATGAAATCGTGTATGCATATCAGTTTGTATGCATTTTACGAATTCGACAATAGATGTATTTGTATCAAATTTCAAGTTATCCAATATGCTTGTAATTTTTTTGCAAAATTCCAGATAGCACAATTATCTTTGACAGTGTCACGTTCTTCTCTGCTGAGATTTCCGTAGTTATTTGGCTAAATGGCTGCAGTACTGGAATCACTCCTTCAATTACCTCCCAATCCTCCGCTGATAACATTAAGTCGATCCGCAGGTTCGATAACGTGGCCATAACTGCCTCTTTTAAAAGTAAGAGACGCTCGAACATTTTGAGAGTTGAATTCCATCGTGTTGGAACGTCTTGCTTAATTTTAAGCTCAATTTCTTTCAATCCAGTTGAGCTACTGTTAAAATATTGAGCTATTGATTTTGCTTTTGCCCTCACATTGCCAATTCCGTCTAGAGCCTTCTGGACAATTAGATTTAATTGCATTGTCTGAAGCTATTGCCGCCACTTTGTTTTTTATATTCCATTCTGAAATGATGGTCTGCAAAAATTGGCCAAGATTTTCAGATGTGTGCCTGATTGGAAATGATCGGCAAGCTAACATATAAGAATTGAGGCTTGTTGACTCCTTGTCAATAAAGTGAACGGTGACGGCCATATAGCTCTCATTTGTTAAAGATGTCCATCCATCTGTGGTCAAACAAACCGCTTGTGCTTCTCGAAGCTTCTCAGTTATTGTTCCTGTGAGTTCATCTCGAAGTTTTGGAATTAAAGCATTGGTTAAAGTTTTTCTTGTGGGCAGCTTGTAACCAGGGCAGTTCGACACGTCAGAAATCAGCTTTTTAAACTCCGGCTCATCTACCAATCGCAAAGCGTGTTGACCTTTGGCAATCATTCGAATCACTTGCTTGTCGAGGCATTGCAATTTATTTTGCGAAACAGGCCTGTGCACAAAAGATGAGATCTTTGGCTGGGCATTTTGCACAGCAACCACACTGTCGTCATCGATTTGGCGTGCAACGGGCTCAAGTGCTGCTGGATGCTTGCTCTTCAGATGTCTGGACAAATTTCTTTGAGATTTGAGCTTAAATGGACTTGCAAAATTTGCACTTGGCCTGCTGGTTTCCCAAATCATTGAAATGATTCCAAATGTCACTAAACTTTCTTATGCACGACATATTATTATTTTTAAATTAGAAACAGTTTTCGCGGTAATAGAAATGTTGAAATAAAGAAAACGCAATAAAAGTACAAAGCAGAATTCAAAAACGCGCTCATTGCTCATTTTTGCGCAACGTCTTGCTCATTTTTGCGCAACGTCTTGCTCATTTTTGCACATTTTCGGTTTAAATTCTGTACTTATTGAATGGGAACAAAATGCGCAAAAAAGAGTAACTAAGCACAAATGAACAAGGGAGCGAGTGAACAAAATGATCAAGCGAACAAAAATGAGCAAGTGAGCAAAAATGAGCAAGTGAACAAAAAGAACAAAAAGGAAGGAACATATTCGCTCGCTAAGTTGAGTGAACAACTTTTTTGTTCACTCACTCATGACCAACCCAACACTAGTATAGCCTATTTCCACTGCCACTCAGTTCTTTTACTTTCGAACCGACTTTTTTTCTTATGGGTTTTTACATTGGGCGAACGTAACATTCGACCTGAACGGAAAAACAGAGGTTTTTTGGTGTAGTGGAAATAGGCTATACTATTATTGCTTAATCTGTTCAGCACTGATGAATACATATGAGTGGGAACGCGCCAGAATTGCAAAGTTCTTGGTATCCCATTATTTGCTAGTATGTTAAGTACACTTTTAGAAAATTTAGGGAATTATATATATATATTTATGTATACATATATATATACCTCAGTAAAATTGATATTTCTGCATCATATTTTGTTGGTATTGAAATTTGATTGATGATTTTTATTAAATTATAAAATGTTTAATACATACAAAATTTAATTGAAAAAATTGTTCAGCGAAAGTTGATATTTGTGCAAAATTGAAAAAACGCAAATTATTTAGGAACTAAGTAACAAAATGACTTAACATTATTATTTTAGTATGGTATTGAATCTCCGTTTTCTTGTACGACCAATTCTAAACGTTGGGGCATTGAGTTCACCAAGATTTGGAGCGTGTTTGTGTCGATGGCATCCCATTCTTTAACTATGGCTTCCTTCAAGGCCTTCAATGACTCAAACTGTCTTCCACCCTTGTAAACTTTTGCTGACAGGATGCCCCAAAGGTTCTCAATTGGGTTTAAGTCCGGGCTTATTGCTGGCCACTGCAATAGGGGTACATTTCTCGATTCTAGGAACGACATCGTATACCTCGTAACGTGTATAGGAGCGTTATCCTGTTGAAATATCCAGTCGTCGCCATGCAACTCTTCTGCAAATGACATTTTTTAGTGTTATAGAAATTTTTTTCAATGTATAATACTATAATAGAAATAACGGAATTAGCGTGTGCGAAAATTTTCGTTGATCTTCGCTTTGCAAATGCAATCAATCGATTCCGAAAATGGATTTGGACAATATCAAATTGGAGTTTAAGGAAGGTTGCTCTCAATTGTTATTTACTTCAAGTGACCTACAAATTTACATAAAAAATAAACAATTAAAATCGAATGATATTGCATATGTGTGTCGTTCCACGGATTGCAGAGCACGGGTTTATTTAAGTGCAGATAGGGCTCGCGTGTTTTACCGGAATGCAAGATTGTTGAAGCATTTAGTCTTCTTGAAGCTCAAGCCACAGCATTAGATAAGAAGATGTTTTCGCCCTTTTTAAAATATTTTAGGAAGCAGTGGCTTAAGAAGGTAATTATTTCATCATTTTAAATGTATGCTCTCATTTATTCATCTTTTAATTTTAATAGGAAGGACCTAAAATATATCGGTATACAAACGATCCACAAGAACCACGGGCTCAGTTGAAGCATACAATTTAAATCTGGACAATAAAATTCGAGCAAAGGGACACTTTTTCAAATTTGTGGAATGTATCATTGATGCGGAGTATGGAAAATGTCGAGAATTCGCTCTTCTCTTTCAAAATGGTGGGATAGGTAATTCAACACAACCAAAACCTATACGTGTAAGTACATATATACGAAATTAAATTAAAGCCATTAAAATATAATAAAAGTTTAATTTCAGGATCGCGGTCAAAAAGGAGACAAAGGACAAGGGAGAAATTGACATACAGGGTTTTTGCACGTACTGTTTCGGTAAATGACCGTTTTGAAAACAGGACCTGTTCGACAGTGTGCATATGGATTCTAATTTGTCGGGAATGTCATCTGAAATAAAGGCATCAACATCATCGCTCGTCGAGTGACTCAAACACTAGTCAAATATCCGATTCATCTATACTTCAAATGAATCCTTTGTTATATCAGGTCACTGATATCCAATCGTGGTATCTTGTAGTTGGTGTATTTCACTTGTTATTAAAAACGCATGCACGTCAGTGCAATCTTGAATCAGTTTTATCAATGTTCTTTATTTGTAAGTAAAATGCTCTCTTACCCTAAGTACATAAGTTCAGCGCGCACTGCGCTGCCGGATCAGCCGGCAGCGGCGCGGCTGCATATATTACTTATATGTATATACTTATACGTCAATGGACAAGCATGCTTTGTCTTACATAAATTTTTAGTGAGAGAGTGTATTATGCACTTATGCATAGGCACTGGCGGTCAGCGTGCATATGCTGACTTAGCCGAATTCGCACAAGCGGCGGATCATGTTACGCGCTCACTTGATTTTGTTATTGTTTATTATGATTTGTATGTGGCTGCACAAAGTGTTGCCGCCACATAAGTGCCAAACACAGTGTACACTCGATACAAATGGTACTCACAGTGTACACCCGATATGTATGACATATGTGCATATTACATCTCCTCCTTTTGAAAATAACGTAATATAATGAAGTTATTTTGATTTATTGTTTTAAAATGTTTACAAATTTAAAATTGAAATTTTGAAAAGGATTTTACTTTATCGTTTTTTAATTGAAATTGAAATATAAAATTTGATTTTTAGTTTAAAACGCGATTATATATATTTTTAATGTAAATAATAAAGTAATTATATATATATATTTTTTTGTTTTTTGTTGATCAGGCCAAGTTCTTTTTTTAAAATTTTTTTAATTGCAAATTTTTAACCTATCCTTATGGACCTTTTGGGTTTTATTTTTCTCGCCTTTAATTACTACGTTATCTCTGTCTTCTTTTTAACTACTGTATAGGGTCCTAAATATACTGGGTCCAATTTATGGCCAGTTTCGTTTTTAATATAACTTTATCTCCTATTTGTAGTTCGAAATCTACAGCCTTTTGTCATAAATTTCTTTATTCTTAGTTTTGTATTTGTCGAGCATTATTCTTGCTCTTTTATAGGCTGATTCTAACCTAAACTTAACTTCTTTAGCGTAATCATCTATGTTATATAAAGGATCTATTCTATTTATAGTACTAAAATCATTTGGTAAATTATGCAATTTTCCAAAACTAACTCATATGGACAATAGTTATGTGCCATAGAGGGGGTTGTGTTGAAACAGTATACGAAATATTGAATCCATACGTCCCAATCAGTTTTATCAGCTGATATATAAGATCGTATATATTCATTGAAAGTTCTGTGACTTTTCGACTGTTCCAACGGTCTGGTGGTGGTGTGCAGTAGATGTTATATTATTAATCTTTAAGTATTTGCACAAGTCATTTATAATTGAATTCTTATATTCCGTTCCCATGTCCGAAATAAACGTCTTCATTGGACCGTACTTGAGAATAAAAGATTCAAATATTGCTTTTGCTATTGTTGTTGCACTTTTGTTTGCAACTGGTATAGCTACTAAATATTTAGTCAAGTCACATATAAGCGTGACTGCATATTCATTTCCATGCTCTGACTTTGGTAATGGACCAATTGTATCCACTATAACTCTGTCAAAAGCTTGTACTGGTGTTTCAGTAATGGTTAGCGGGGTCTTATTATGTTTAACTGTTTTTGATTTTTGCATTTTTTTGACATTTCTGGATGTGCTGTGTTATATCACGAGTCATACCTTTCCAGTAATAATGTCTTTTGACCTTGGCCAAGGTTTTTGTAATGCCTGTGTGACCTCCTTGTATTGGATCGTCATGTAGTGTAGACAGTATAGCTTCTTTCTCTTTATTTGTATTTATTGTAGTCACCGGGTTGAGTAGCGCTACTCTTAATGTATTCAATTTTTCATTGCCCATTATTTTGAAATTATCTATTGAAATTTTCTCAAAGATATTTTCCCACGGTGCTATTTTTAATTGGCTTATTTGTAATATACCGGCTTTTCTCGAGCCTTGGAAATAGTTGACCTAAATCAATTTTTCCATTTGTATATATGTCACCAATATCTATTCTTGCAATAATTTTCTTACCATGTTTAAAGAAACATAGCGAATCTTTTATATGCAAGGTCACTACTTTTCGTATTTCGTCATTGTTTATGACGTTGTATACGTTGGGCTGAGAAGCTTTTTCTGTAGATTGCCTTGGCAATTCTACTTTTTCATTTTCTGTGCAGAAATTCTGTCTACTTTGGTACCTGGTAGTGACTTTCAGGATTTTATTTTGTATGTCTTTAAATTCTTGGATGGTTATTCTTGATAACGCATCCGCTACATGATTATCTTTGCCCTTCAGATATTCAACCGTAAAATTATATTCCTCTAATTCAAGCCTCATACGGGTGAGTTTAGAACTCGGATTGATCATTGAGAATAGGTACGTAAGAGGTCTATGATCCGTTCTTACTGTGAAATGATTACCAAAATATATGGTCGAAAATGAGTTATCGCCCAGTGAATAGCTGCTAGCTCTTGTTCAGTAGTACTCTTGTTACTTTCTCCTTTGGTAAAGGATCTTGATGCGTATGCAATGGGAAGTTGGAGTCCGTTTTGGTTTTGAGTTAAAACCGCTCCACACGCTTGCTTACTTACATCTGTTATTATACAGAATTCCTTAGTGAAATCTGGATATTGTAACAAGGTTGGATGCATCAATGCCTTTTTTAAATGATCGAAAGCATTCTGACATTCTGATGTCCATTCAAATTGTACGCCTTTTTTACATAATCTTGTTATGTGACGTGAATAATCAGCAAAGTTTTTAATAAAACGTCGATAATAGTTGCAAAATGCAACGAAGCGTCTTGCACTATCCGCATCATGTGGGACAGGATAGTTTTTAATGGCCTCATATTTTTATCATCTGGCAAGATTCCTTTATCAGTGCACTTGTGTCCCAAAATGTGACTTCATGCATGAAAATGAACATTTCTCTGGATGTAGCTTTAGATTGTATTCTCTACATTTGTCAAAAACATCAGTTAAATTTTTGACCATATGTTTCTCGGAACAACCTATTACTATTAGATCATCCATATAAAGGAATGCTTGGGATGGTTGTAAACCAGAGAATGCTATTGTCATCATTCTTTGGAATGAGTTTGGGGCTATTTTAAGCCGAAAGGTAATCGCGTGAAGCGATATGAGCCATTGCTCGTTGAAAATGACGTTATGTTTCTTGAACTTTTTTCAAGTTCGATTTGATGAAATCCTGACATTAAGTCAAGACATGAAAAGTACTTTGCTTTACCTAGTTGATCTAGAATATCATCTATCCTAGGTAGTGGAAATTTATCAGACAATAGTTTTCTGTTGATTTGACGATAGTCAATTACTAATCGCCATTTTTTATTTTCTGAGCCCGGAAGAGATTTCTTCGGGACTAAAAGTAGAGGGCTATTGTATTCTGACACTGAAGGTTCAACTATTTTATCATTTATTAATTTTGTACTTGGGCTTGTATTTCTTGTACTTGGCTATGAGGATCATCATCCTTTAATCTAAGTCTCTGTTTATAAAAATTATTTGTAGTAATTGATTCGGTTTCTAGTCCGAATATATCTGTATATCTGGTGCAAAGGTCTTTTAATTGGCTTTTGAACAATGGTGGAAAAATTTTGATTAACTGTTTCATGACTAAATTGCTTCTATCTTCGTTAGAGTTCTTTAATATTTCGTAATCGTCTAATTTTTCATATGTGATTTTATTTAAATTAACGATTCTATTGAGTTTGTCGTGTTTAAAATTCGGACATAAGTATGATTATGATCGGACAAGGTGTTTGCGATATAAATTCTTCTTCAATTTCTTGATTTGGTATCAAGATGTGATTAGTAATTGGAATTTGTATTTTACGGACGACTTCGGACCGAGCTGGAAGTACTGTGGCATTATTGACACAAGTATGGAATATTTCCAGTCTAATCGGATAATTTAAGTTATTTGGACGAAGAAATAGGAGTCGCCACTTTCGTTGAAATCTATTTGGCAATTGTATTCTTTTTATAAAATCTATGCCTAGTATGCCATCACTAGGTATTGGGAAATTTTATCGACTAAATGAAAGTCATGAGGAACTATGTAATTTGATGTTTGAGTTCTACGAAGGCTAAGCCTTTGAAATTATTGTTCCTTCGCCTATACCCGATATGTGGGTAGTGACCTCTTTGTTTACATTATCGAATATATCTATATTTTCTTTCAATATAGATATATCTGCACCAGTGTCTATTAACAGCGTAAGTTTTTACCTGTTTTTGATTATTAATTTTTACAAAAATACTCAGATCAAGGTTGATGCTTTTTATGGTGCCATTTATTGGCTTTGAATATCTGAAGGGTGAGGGTTTCCCGAATTACTCTGAGCAACCCTCACATTAGAGTTTGAATTGTTATTATTGTGGCCTCTATTCGAGTTGCCACGGCCTCTAGAGTTTCCTCTATTTTGGCCTCGTCCATTATTGTTATAATTGGAACCGTTGTAGTTGTTGTAATTGTAATTACGACTACGCGAGTTTCCTCTGAAACCTCCACGTCCGCGGTTTCCACCACGCTGTGAAGAATTTCTAAAATAAAGGACTGTATTTTGCTGTCCAGTTGCTTCTGTGCAACTGTTTACAAATTTCGATACAGCTTCATTCATGGTGTTGAAGGTGCCAGCCTGCATGATAAGTTTTACCTTATCAATTGCGCAATTCTTTGTCATTGCCTTAACTGCAGACTGTGTAGAATAACTTCTGGCTAACGCGGTAGGCCGTCCGTTATGTACGCACTTTCTAAAGCTTTTGTCATCTGCTCAACCTCTGCTGTGTATTGGTTAGCAGTTTTGTTGCGTTGCTGTAGATTCATCAGTTTAGCTGATAATACTTCTACAGTTTCGCCTTTGACATTGCTATGTAGTCCGGAAATGATTTCTGATATAGTTGTTTCATTTCCGACTAAATTTCTGGCAACACCTTTTAGCTTGGTCTTTATCATTGACACAGCTAATTGTTCGTGCTCGCCTTTTATTGCATCGACAATGTTTAACGCATCAAGAAAACTTGTTAAGTTTTCCGCTTTACCATCGAAAAATGGTACAAGCTTTGATGCTGTATTAATGAATTCGATATTGATTGTGCCATTGTGACTGTTTTGATTTCTATTACACTTGAATGTGTATCAGAATCAGAATCTACAGTTGACATTAGAATGGCCGGGATGGTAAGATTTGCCAAGTCTTGTTCTTGGACTTGTATATCTTCCTCTGTACTAGCCTCAAATTTTACTGGTGTATTCAGAATAGACGGCACAGTTAGATTAAGATTATGTTTCTCCTTTATACTTTGGAGATTATTTCTTAATCTTGTCAATACCTTGACGTTTCTGACCAATGTTGATCGGTTAATACGTCTTTATGATTATAGATTAATATTCGTGCTTCATTAAAGCAGTCGATTAGGTTATTGTGTGTCTGTCTACTGTGTCTCTGTGAGTTGGTCTATTCTGAGTTAAGCATTTGTATGCTTTTTCAAATCTGATTTTTATATTATGGATTCGTTCAGAAAGTTCTGACCATTCCATAATATGGGCTAGTAAGTGGTTCCTATACGAGGTTTAGTATTTGAATACCTCGTAGTTAATTTCCTCAGATTTCTCGTTAAATACCGTCATAATTTCTATGCCAGGTATTAACTTTAATAATTGAGCCTTTTCTTTATTAGATAGGCCAATAAATGGGGAAAAATCTAGGTCATATGTCCTTATATATATACTTTCGAAATACATATATACGTGGGACTATATGACACGATGAAATTAACTCTTTTGATTAAGTCTGGGTCTCTTAACAAGACTTTCTTTAAACTTCTCTTTGCTAATTTACTCATAGCTTTTTTTTAGTATTTTATTTTACTTCATCAATTGACACGAGAGTGTCTGTACATATGGCCGAGAGTCTCTTAAAACTCCGGCTCATATTTCAAAAATACTACCTATTAAGATTGTGTGTTTTGCTCTAGTGAGATTATTTTCTTGATCAGATATATATATATAATTCAATTTTTCAATTCATTTTTCTTTATTAATAATCATTAATCATTCTACGATTTTTCTTTTTGTTCGTTCGCTTAATTATATTTCATTATATTTTTTTTTTTGAGGACTTTGCTTTTATTTATTGAATTTTCTAGATTTTGAGACTAACAATAAGTTTACGAATCTTAACATTAAAATTTAGCTAACAGTGTGTTAAAACTGCATTCTGGTTGCGCGTCCCTCAGGTCGGTCGCTGGGTAGGTAAGTCATTACGACGAAGACGTGATTGGTTGCTCAACCTTGTTAGACCTCTCGCCAGGTGGTTAGGGTGCAACAGTAGCTTGGTAAAGTACTTTTCCTTCTGTTCTGCGATCACTTCTTTGACTGGTAGGATGTTTAAGTCGCGTTGTATGTTTTCGTTGCGAACGTACCACGGTGCCCCGGTGATGGTTCTCAAGATCTTCGACTGAGCTCGCTGGACTATGTCAATATTACTATTGCTGGCACTCCCCATAATTGGGAGCCGTACATCTACAGAGCGCAATGCACTGTGCAGATGCTGGCTTGCTAACGTATGTATGTGTGTATGTGCGCTGTTTCTAAGCGCGCGAAGCGAAAACGAACTTGCAAGCAACAACAACACGGAGCCGAAATGCACCGGTGTAGTGTTGGCTTGCGGTATATATGTATGTATATACGTATGTGCGCTTAGCAACAGCACACAACTTACAGCGGATACGAATCTAGTGACAAAGGGGGCGACGAAAGCGAAAATTGCAACGAACTAAGAGAAGAAGTTCGATGCAATGGAAATAAGAATTTCCCCTAGTCACTTTCACTTAGAAAACAAAACAATATTCTGCCTAAGCGGTTCACTTTTTAAATTAAAATATAAAATTTAAAAAACAAATGCTCTATTATTACGTATGTGCCAAGAATTGAAAGCGTCACTAGAATCTTGCAACTTGGCAACCAATTCCAGTTATTTACTTTCAATTTTTCGCACAGTACCTGGAATTGGCGATCTTTAATGATCCCAGCCACTTTCCTCTGTGTGTCTTCTGCAGTTGCAGGGTATCCTCCAGCGATGATGCGAAGAATCCAACGATGATTTGTTTTCTATGTTTAAATCAATCACTCGCGTTTAACAACAATTAGTGTCCACCCGGGGGCGCCATGAAAAATCACAAGAGTTTTTGCAATTATTAATATTCCGCTTTATTCGCGAATAAAGACTGGACCTAATTGTTGTTGTGACAATACGAAAAGCAACGAAAACGGAGTAAATGACGCGCTGATAAGTGTTCTATTTCAACTGTCTTTATAATTCTATTTTAAGTTACATTAAGCCTAACTTAACTAGAGCGGCGAAGCGAGGCGAATTCGCTCAGAGAGCAACAAACGAAAGCTTTATTGCGCTCTCGCTTCGCCCTAATTCTAACAACTTCATGATACTTCATTTACTACTTCTTGCTCTTAATTATTATTACTCAAATGCGCCAACAACACGTATACGTTAAGAACCGCGATTAGCATTGAATTGATAATTAAAATGAATATTTTAAATCTTACCAGCTGGATTAAAAATAACACTTAACACAACACTTTTAACTCAGAGAATTAAGAGATATCTTGAGACACTTTATAAAATTAATTCACAACACTCAAGGATTTTAAATTATATTCGTAATGAAAATTACGGATTAACACTTTTAAAATTATTATTTCTGCTGACGAGACAAACGATCACACGTAACGCACTACACGAATGAATTTTTAGATCCCTCAATAGATACCTCAAGCGATGCCTCTTTTCACAATTAATTAATACATCAGCATTTAAGGCAGAAGAAACACCCACAGAAGAAGTTGATAGATATGCTAGAGAAATTGTCGAAATGAATAACAATTTCAATTTAATTGATTGGTGGATAATTAATAAAAGCAAATTTCCTAAATTATATAAGGTTGCTATTAATTTACACTCTATACCAGCTAGTAGTGCAGCAGCAGAAAGGTCTTTCTCATTAGCTGGTAATGTTATAACAGAAAAGCGTAGTAGACTTGCACCTGGCTCTGTTGACAGTATAATATTTTTAAATTCAATTTTAAAAATGCAAATAAATTAGATGAATATTAATCAAAATTTAAAAATGGAAATAAATTTTAAAATGTATTAAATATAATATAAAATGACAATTGTAATTATAATAAATACTGCTTTTCCTTTGTTTTATTCAACAGGAAGACAAAGCACATACTTGTGATGTGCATTTCATCAAACATTTCTATCACACGCATCATAACCTAATCACTCGAGTAAACGACAGATGAATAAAATCAACACAATTATACTCGAGTAAAAATGACTTGAATTCTGACTTAGCAACAGTTCAACCCAATGAATCGTTAGCAACAATCGCATCAAAGGGTTTGATGCAAGCCGAAGCAGGCCATACTTGTACTTGATTGTGATTGCCGAGCGAAAATCGGTTCGAGTAAAATCAAATCAGCTGACGCTGGAAGTACTTGAGTTGAATCGAACTCGTTGCGACTAATTGTTTGATTTGATTGCAATTTGGGTATGAGTATTCGCTCATACTTAACCATACTCGTTGCAGTTCTCTGTTGTTTACTATAAGAGTAAGAAACAATAAAAATTTCCTTTAGCTCTCTGCCGGCTGACGGAACAGTTTCTTATCAAAAAATTCTAGAACCACTTGAGAATTGCAACAGACAAATAAGTATAATTTACTGTTTATTGTGAAACCCTTTTATTTGTACCTTTTTGTGTCTTAAATGTGTTTACCTAAAGTTTTAGTTGTGTTCCCACAGGATTCCACGTTACAATTATTATTTTTATACCCGCTACCCATAGGGTAGAAGGGTAACTTTGTGCCGACAGGAAATGTATGTAACAGGTAGAAGGAGGCATCTCCGACCCTATAAAATATATATATTCTTGATCAACGTCAACAGCCGAGACGATCTAGCCATGTCCGTCTGTCCGTCTGTGTGTCTGTCCGTCTGTCCGTATGAACACCTAGATCTCAGAGACTATAAGAGATAGAGCTGTAATTTTGAAGCTAGAGTTGCGAATTTTGGTATATACTATAATTACTATAGTAGTTATGATTCCTGAAAATTTATTATGATCAGATAAAATTGTGGAAGTTATTAAATACTTTTGTATGGGCAAAAACGCCTACTTACTAGGGGTCTGAGTTGCTTTGGCCGACAATCTAGCACATTGTGCCGTCTATGGTATATTTTGAATGGTGTACTATATTGATATACCAAACATACCATTTGGTATATTCTTAGTATTTTTTAGTATATTTGCAGTATATTCGATATATTTTGAGAATAATACCGCAAAATATATTGCTTTTAATCAAATTGGGTAGCGGGTATCTCACAGTCGATTACACTCGACTGTAGCTTTTACTTGTTTGATATGATAATATTTTAGTAGGTGTATAGCTTGGGGATTTGATAAGATTTAACTGAAGTATAATAAAACACAAAATAGTAAATCTTTCCTATGACAGCCATATGATTTAGTTATCCGATTTAAATAAAATTTGCTAAGCATATGTAAAACTACACCAAACTTATAGTCTGGGAGTTAAGATAACATATCTTCAAAAATAAAAAATTTTTCATACTAAATTTGTATTTTTAACCGATCATTCCTATAGAAGCTATATCATACAGATGCAAGATATGGCCAATTTTTATAAAATATATTTGTAATATTTTTATATAATTTTGGGGAAAATTTTGTAACAATACAACAACTAGAAGTATTTATGGCCGCGGCTCCATATAAGCCGAACCACTGTGCATTGTCAGTAACGAACACAGCTGGATCCATAGTTTCGAGTATGTTGAAATCCTGCAAAATGTCCTGAACATTTTGAGAATATTTTCTCCAGTTTTTTCTCGTCCAAGAAGTCCATGATGCCTGTAGAAGATTCACAAGTAACTTAAATGCTTCATAAACATTAATAAATAAATATGTAAATATGTAAGTATGAACATGTACATTATATGTAATCGTACACACAAATATATTATAAAAATTTATTTATATTAATAGTTAAAAGAGCGATGTTCAGTCGGAAGCTATCATCCACATAGTGAGCCGTGCGATATAAAATTTTGCTCTCTACAGAAGACGAACACTTTTATTAGCTTTTTTTTCTTTGGACAACACATAACAGTACATATATATAACATTTAGCAAATTATCACACAAACTCTGTTTATTATTCATAAATTACACACCTCCAACATCTATATCCATTTTACAAAATGTAAAATTTTTCTTTCGTTTGATTTGCCAAGCGCATAAAGTCACCAAAAGTTTCCCACCAATTTTGTCACAAAAATCAGCTGTTCAATCACATGACTTTAAAAATCTATAAAATTTGCAAGGTTGCATTTTTAACAAAAATATTTATTGATACTTTCTATCTAGGGTATCTAGCTTAAATATATAAAATAAAAATTAAGATTTTCTTACATAAAATTTTGGACTTTATGCCACTAAATCGGCCATCCGGCCCAATGGGCAGCGTCCTGAATGGTTTGTTTTATTTTTCACAAATTTGTTAATTTCACAATAGGCCGCCAATTTTGAATTAGTGGTGTGCAAATAATAAAATATTGTATAGGCAAATCGATAGTAGCATCAATAAGCAATTAAAATGCGATAAATGGCGGTTCTAGTTCGATCAAAGCAAAATTGTTTTCAGGCCTATTTCGAGCTTTTACGGGCCTATTTCGATTTTACGGGCCGGGCTTTTCCTAAGCTCCGGGCCAGCACGAATCTTAATTTTGGCCTGTGTAAGTCCGTGGGCCACGAAAAAAAGCCCGGTCCGTTCCCACCTCTAATGACAACTACTATAGTTTACGTTTTTTGTGTATTGGCGGGGACGGAACATTTTAAACAAACTTGATCTGCGTGCAAACAAAATTATAGCACTATCTCTTATAGTCTCTGAGATCTACATAGGTGTTCATACGGACAGACGGACATGGGTAGATCGTCTCGGCAATTGATGCTGATCAAGAATCACAAATTTATAATACTATTCTACCCTATGGGTAGCGGGTATAAAAAATATTACCGCTATATTTTGCCTTTATTCAAAATGGGTAGCAGGGGGTCTCAGAGTCGAGCACACTTGAAGCACTAACCATACAATACATAGATGCGTCAAGTCATACAACCAAAACGTATCATTAAAAACAGTATTATTGCGACCCCAGTCGGGCCGAGCGCTGCGATTCGAACACCAGATCCTCTTCGGCTCAATCGAAAATTCGAAGTTCTAACGCAGCGCGCAGTTCAGTTCAGTCGCAAATCAAATGCGGAGCGATGAGCGTGGGTGTATTTCGTTGCGCTCTGCTTTCGTTTCTACGTATGCGTGTATGTATCTACATGCTCGCCTATATTAGTATGAGTATGCATATGAAGTTTTGCAACGTGCAGTTGGCTCGCAGACGAGCAGCTAGCGCACATCAATTTTGTTTTGCCACGACGAAAGTCTCGAAGAAGAGGACAACAACAATTGCTCGCGTTCTATAGATTTATAGTTAATTGGCGCCTGAGGAAGGGACGTGTTGGCTCTGCTGGTGGTTTGCAAGCCCAACATATTGTGGGTCCGGGTTCAACTTCCAATCGAGAATATATGCATATATTTTTTTTTTCTTAATGCGACTTAAATTTTTATGCCCTTTCAAGTTTACTGACAGAAGTAAAATCTAATCGCGCATTGATTTTTGATGACTTACAATCGCAGCGCTCGACCCGACTGGGGTCGCCATAATTCAGTTTTTAATGATACAAAAATTTGTATGGGATGAAGCATCTATGTATTGCATAGTTAGTGCTTGAAGCTTTCTTGATTTTTATATTCTTTGAATGATCAGCTTAAAAGTATACAATATTTCATTCTCCAATTACAAATTTATATGGCATAATTGCAGGTTTGTTTACATAAATAAAAACGTAAGCAGTAAATTTTACAATTCTCAAGTGGTTCTAGTTTCGGTTTGCTTAGAAACTCTCTAGTGGTTGTCCCTAGTGTTGGGTAAATACTGCTCTTTTAGGTGTTCACTTGTTCTTTTTTTTCAAAAGAGTCAACTCACTCATATTGCTCACTTGCTCACTGTTCATTGCTCAGTTGCTCATTGCTCAGTTGCTCACTGGTTGTTCAGTGCGTTACCAAGCCAATGAGCACTGCATCTTAACGACTTTTCAAAAATAGTTTATGTTTCATATTTAATTTTCAAACTTACCGATATTTTACATTTTAATTTGTGGCAAAATTTTTGCCCCCTTCACTGGGCATTTAAAAATAGTTAAATAAGTTCCTTTATGGATGAATGAGTTGGCGCTATAATGAGAAGAACGTTTATCAATATGCACTTTTCGGAAATTTAATTATACATACCTTATTGCTTACAAATTGGTATGCAAAAACATAAGATTTTCCACAATAGATGATTTAAGCAGTGAACGTCTATTTCGAACTGTTTCGCCTGCACCTGAAAATATGCGCTCACATGGCACAGATGTGGCCATTATACAAAGCCGCTTCAGCATATATGTGTATAACAGCGAATATTGAGATTTCCGCTGATACCACCAGACCAATGGATCATCTGTTCTCAGGATGTACTCCTCGGCTAGATATTCATCTAGTTCCCTTATAGCTCCGGGCGTACTATTGGTGGGCTTACTGACTTTTTGGAAAGCGTTATCATAATCTTTCCAGATGTCGTTGTCGTTTTCATTAGCCTTTACTTGGCAGGCATTATCCATCCAAACAGATTCAGTATGAGGAGTGGCCAAATGAAATTATATCAGTTTTGTTTTTAAATCATGAACTGCTTTTTTGTGTGCTTCTTCAGATTTAAAAACTCTTCCTTTGAATCTGGGATCTAAAATGGTACTTTCAGCATACAAAACATTGGATTCATAATCATGAAATCGTGTATGCATATCAGTTTGTATGCATTTTACGAATTCGACAATAGATGTATTTGTATCAAATTTCAAGTTATCCAATATGCTTGTAATTTTTTTGCAAAATTCCAGATAGCACAATTATCTTTGACAGTGTCACGTTCTTCTCTGCTGAGATTTCCGTAGTTATTTGGCTAAATGGCTGCAGTACTGGAATCACTCCTTCAATTACCTCCCAATCCTCCGCTGATAACATTAAGTCGATCCGCAGGTTCGATAACGTGGCCATAACTGCCTCTTTTAAAAGTAAGAGACGCTCGAACATTTTGAGAGTTGAATTCCATCGTGTTGGAACGTCTTGCTTAATTTTAAGCTCAATTTCTTTCAATCCAGTTGAGCTACTGTTAAAATATTGAGCTATTGATTTTGCTTTTGCCCTCACATTGCCAATTCCGTCTAGAGCCTTCTGGACAATTAGATTTAATTGCATTGTCTGAAGCTATTGCCGCCACTTTGTTTTTTATATTCCATTCTGAAATGATGGTCTGCAAAAATTGGCCAAGATTTTCAGATGTGTGCCTGATTGGAAATGATCGGCAAGCTAACATATAAGAATTGAGGCTTGTTGACTCCTTGTCAATAAAGTGAACGGTGACGGCCATATAGCTCTCATTTGTTAAAGATGTCCATCCATCTGTGGTCAAACAAACCGCTTGTGCTTCTCGAAGCTTCTCAGTTATTGTTCCTGTGAGTTCATCTCGAAGTTTTGGAATTAAAGCATTGGTTAAAGTTTTTCTTGTGGGCAGCTTGTAACCAGGGCAGTTCGACACGTCAGAAATCAGCTTTTTAAACTCCGGCTCATCTACCAATCGCAAAGCGTGTTGACCTTTGGCAATCATTCGAATCACTTGCTTGTCGAGGCATTGCAATTTATTTTGCGAAACAGGCCTGTGCACAAAAGATGAGATCTTTGGCTGGGCATTTTGCACAGCAACCACACTGTCGTCATCGATTTGGCGTGCAACGGGCTCAAGTGCTGCTGGATGCTTGCTCTTCAGATGTCTGGACAAATTTCTTTGAGATTTGAGCTTAAATGGACTTGCAAAATTTGCACTTGGCCTGCTGGTTTCCCAAATCATTGAAATGATTCCAAATGTCACTAAACTTTCTTATGCACGACATATTATTATTTTTAAATTAGAAACAGTTTTCGCGGTAATAGAAATGTTGAAATAAAGAAAACGCAATAAAAGTACAAAGCAGAATTCAAAAACGCGCTCATTGCTCATTTTGCGCAACGTCTTGCTCATTTTTGCGCAACGTCTTGCTCATTTTTGCACATTTTCGGTTTAAATTCTGTACTTATTGAATGGGAACAAAATGCGCAAAAAAGAGTAACTAAGCACAAATGAACAAGGGAGCGAGTGAACAAAATGATCAAGCGAACAAAAATGAGCAAGTGAGCAAAAATGAGCAAGTGAACAAAAAAGAACAAAAAGGAAGGAACATATTCGCTCGCTAAGTTGAGTGAACAACTTTTTTGTTCACTCACTCATGACCAACCCAACACTAGTATAGCCTATTTCCACTGCCACTCAGTTCTTTTACTTTCGAACCGACTTTTTTTCTTATGGGTTTTTACATTGGGCGAACGTAACATTCGACCTGAACGGAAAAACAGAGGTTTTTTGGTGTAGTGGAAATAGGCTATACTATTATTGCTTAATCTGTTCAGCACTGATGAATACATATGAGTGGGAACGCGCCAGAATTGCAAAGTTCTTGGTATCCCATTATTTGCTAGTATGTTAAGTACACTTTTAGAAAATTTAGGGAATTATATATATATATTTATGTATACATATATATATACCTCAGTAAAATTGATATTTCTGCATCATATTTTGTTGGTATTGAAATTTGATTGATGATTTTTATTAAATTATAAAATGTTTAATACATACAAAATTTAATTGAAAAAATTGTTCAGCGAAAGTTGATATTTGTGCAAAATTGAAAAAACGCAAATTATTTAGGAACTAAGTAACAAAATGACTTAACATTATTATTTTAGTATGGTATTGAATCTCCGTTTTCTTGTACGACCAATTCTAAACGTTGGGGCATTGAGTTCACCAAGATTTGGAGCGTGTTTGTGTCGATGGCATCCCATTCTTTAACTATGGCTTCCTTCAAGGCCTTCAATGACTCAAACTGTCTTCCACCCTTGTAAACTTTTGCTGACAGGATGCCCCAAAGGTTCTCAATTGGGTTTAAGTCCGGGCTTATTGCTGGCCACTGCAATAGGGGTACATTTCTCGATTCTAGGAACGACATCGTATACCTCGCAACGTGTATAGGAGCGTTATCCTGTTGAAATATCCAGTCGTCGCCATGCAACTCTTCTGCAAATGACATTTTTTAGTGTTATAGAAATTTTTTTCAATGTATAATACTATAATAGAAATAACGGAATTAGCGTGTGCGAAAATTTTCGTTGATCTTCGCTTTGCAAATGCAATCAATCGATTCCGAAAATGGATTTGGACAATATCAAATTGGAGTTTAAGGAAGGTTGCTCTCAATTGTTATTTACTTCAAGTGACCTACAAATTTACATAAAAAATAAACAATTAAAATCGAATGATATTGCATATGTGTGTCGTTCCACGGATTGCAGAGCACGGGTTTATTTAAGTGCAGATAGGGCTCGCGTGTTTTACCGGAATGCAAGATTGTTGAAGCATTTAGTCTTCTTGAAGCTCAAGCCACAGCATTAGATAAGAAGATGTTTTCGCCCTTTTTAAAATATTTTAGGAAGCAGTGGCTTAAGAAGGTAATTATTTCATCATTTTAAATGTATGCTCTCATTTATTCATCTTTTAATTTTAATAGGAAGGACCTAAAATATATCGGTATACAAACGATCCACAAGAACCACGGGCTCAGTTGAAGCATACAATTTAAATCTGGACAATAAAATTCGAGCAAAGGGACACTTTTTCAAATTTGTGGAATGTATCATTGATGCGGAGTATGGAAAATGTCGAGAATTCGCTCTTCTCTTTCAAAATGGTGGGATAGGTAATTCAACACAACCAAAACCTATACGTGTAAGTACATATATACGAAATTAAATTAAAGCCATTAAAATATAATAAAAGTTTAATTTCAGGATCGCGGTCAAAAAGGAGACAAAGGACAAGGGAGAAATTGACATACAGGGTTTTTGCACGTACTGTTTCGGTAAATGACCGTTTTTGAAAACAGGACCTGTTCGACAGTGTGCATATGGATTCTAATTTGTCGGGAATGTCATCTGAAATAAAGGCATCAACATCATCGCTCGTCGAGTGACTCAAACACTAGTCAAATATCCGATTCATCTATACTTCAAATGAATCCTTTGTTATATCAGGTCACTGATATCCAATCGTGGTATCTTGTAGTTGGTGTATTTCACTTGTTATTAAAAACGCATGCACGTCAGTGCAATCTTGAATCAGTTTTATCAATGTTCTTTATTTGTAAGTAAAATGCTCTCTTACCCTAAGTACATAAGTTCAGCGCGCACTGCGCTGCCGGATCAGCCGGCAGCGGCGCGGCTGCATATATTACTTATATGTATATACTTATACGTCAATGGACAAGCATGCTTTGTCTTACATAAATTTTTAGTGAGAGAGTGTATTATGCACTTATGCATAGGCACTGGCGGTCAGCGTGCATATGCTGACTTAGCCGAATTCGCACAAGCGGCGGATCATGTTACGCGCTCACTTGATTTTGTTATTGTTTATTATGATTTGTATGTGGCTGCACAAAGTGTTGCCGCCACATAAGTGCCAAACACAGTGTACACTCGATACAAATGGTACTCACAGTGTACACCCGATATGTATGACATATGTGCATATTACATCTCCTCCTTTTGAAAATAACGTAATATAATGAAGTTATTTTGATTTATTGTTTTAAAATGTTTACAAATTTAAAATTGAAATTTTGAAAAGGATTTTACTTTATCGTTTTTTAATTGAAATTGAAATATAAAATTTGATTTTTAGTTTAAAACGCGATTATATATATTTTTAATGTAAATAATAAAGTAATTATATATATATATTTTTTTGTTTTTTGTTGATCAGGCCAAGTTCTTTTTTTAAAATTTTTTTAATTGCAAATTTTTAACCTATCCTTATGGACCTTTTGGGTTTTATTTTTCTCGCCTTTAATTACTACGTTATCTCTGTCTTCTTTTTAACTACTGTATAGGGTCCTAAATATACTGGGTCCAATTTATGGCCAGTTTCGTTTTTAATATAACTTTATCTCCTATTTGTAGTTCGAAATCTACAGCCTTTTGTCATAAATTTCTTTATTCTTAGTTTTGTATTTGTCGAGCATTATTCTTGCTCTTTTATAGGCTGATTCTAACCTAAACTTAACTTCTTTAGCGTAATCATCTATGTTATATAAAGGATCTATTCTATTTATAGTACTAAAATCATTTGGTAAATTATGCAATTTTCCAAAACTAACTCATATGGACAATAGTTATGTGCCATAGAGGGGTTGTGTTGAAACAGTATACGAAATATTGAATCCATACGTCCCAATCAGTTTTATCAGCTGATATATAAGATCGTATATATTCATTGAAAGTTCTGTGACTTTTCGACTGTTCCAACGGTCTGGTGGTGGTGTGCAGTAGATGTTATATTATTAATCTTTAAGTATTTGCACAAGTCATTTATAATTGAATTCTTATATTCCGTTCCCATGTCCGAAATAAACGTCTTCATTGGACCGTACTTGAGAATAAAAGATTCAAATATTGCTTTTGCTATTGTTGTTGCACTTTTGTTTGCAACTGGTATAGCTACTAAATATTTAGTCAAGTCACATATAAGCGTGACTGCATATTCATTTCCATGCTCTGACTTTGGTAATGGACCAATTGTATCCACTATAACTCTGTCAAAAGCTTGTACTGGTGTTTCAGTAATGGTTAGCGGGGTCTTATTATGTTTAACTGTTTTTGATTTTTGCATTTTTTTGACATTTCTGGATGTGCTGTGTTATATCACGAGTCATACCTTTCCAGTAATAATGTCTTTTGACCTTGGCCAAGGTTTTTGTAATGCCTGTGTGACCTCCTTGTATTGGATCGTCATGTAGTGTAGACAGTATAGCTTCTTTCTCTTTATTTGTATTTATTGTAGTCACCGGGTTGAGTAGCGCTACTCTTAATGTATTCAATTTTTCATTGCCCATTATTTTGAAATTATCTATTGAAATTTTCTCAAAGATATTTTCCCACGGTGCTATTTTTAATTGGCTTATTTGTAATATACCGGCTTTTCTCGAGCCTTGGAAATAGTTGACCTAAATCAATTTTTCCATTTGTATATATGTCACCAATATCTATTCTTGCAATAATTTTCTTACCATGTTTAAAGAAACATAGCGAATCTTTTATATGCAAGGTCACTACTTTTCGTATTTCGTCATTGTTTATGACGTTGTATACGTTGGGCTGAGAAGCTTTTTCTGTAGATTGCCTTGGCAATTCTACTTTTTCATTTTCTGTGCAGAAATTCTGTCTACTTTGGTACCTGGTAGTGACTTTCAGGATTTTATTTTGTATGTCTTTAAATTCTTGGATGGTTATTCTTGATAACGCATCCGCTACATGATTATCTTTGCCCTTCAGATATTCAACCGTAAAATTATATTCCTCTAATTCAAGCCTCATACGGGTGAGTTTAGAACTCGGATTGATCATTGAGAATAGGTACGTAAGAGGTCTATGATCCGTTCTTACTGTGAAATGATTACCAAAATATATGGTCGAAAATGAGTTATCGCCCAGTGAATAGCTGCTAGCTCTTGTTCAGTAGTACTCTTGTTACTTTCTCCTTTGGTAAAGGATCTTGATGCGTATGCAATGGGAAGTTGGAGTCCGTTTTGGTTTTGAGTTAAAACCGCTCCACACGCTTGCTTACTTACATCTGTTATTATACAGAATTCCTTAGTGAAATCTGGATATTGTAACAAGGTTGGATGCATCAATGCCTTTTTTAAATGATCGAAAGCATTCTGACATTCTGATGTCCATTCAAATTGTACGCCTTTTTTACATAATCTTGTTATGTGACGTGAATAATCAGCAAAGTTTTTAATAAAACGTCGATAATAGTTGCAAAATGCAACGAAGCGTCTTGCACTATCCGCATCATGTGGGACAGGATAGTTTTTAATGGCCTCATATTTTTATCATCTGGCAAGATTCCTTTATCAGTGCACTTGTGTCCCAAAATGTGACTTCATGCATGAAAATGAACATTTCTCTGGATGTAGCTTTAGATTGTATTCTCTACATTTGTCAAAAACATCAGTTAAATTTTTGACCATATGTTTCTCGGAACAACCTATTACTATTAGATCATCCATATAAAGGAATGCTTGGGATGGTTGTAAACCAGAGAATGCTATTGTCATCATTCTTTGGAATGAGTTTGGGGCTATTTTTAAGCCGAAAGGTAATCGCGTGAAGCGATATGAGCCATTGCTCGTTGAAAATGACGTTATGTTTCTTGAACTTTTTTCAAGTTCGATTTGATGAAATCCTGACATTAAGTCAAGACATGAAAAGTACTTTGCTTTACCTAGTTGATCTAGAATATCATCTATCCTAGGTAGTGGAAATTTATCAGACAATAGTTTTCTGTTGATTTGACGATAGTCAATTACTAATCGCCATTTTTTATTTTCTGAGCCCGGAAGAGATTTCTTCGGGACTAAAAGTAGAGGGCTATTGTATTCTGACACTGAAGGTTCAACTATTTTATCATTTATTAATTTTGTACTTGGGCTTGTATTTCTTGTACTTGGCTATGAGGATCATCATCCTTTAATCTAAGTCTCTGTTTATAAAAATTATTTGTAGTAATTGATTCGGTTTCTAGTCCGAATATATCTGTATATCTGGTGCAAAGGTCTTTTAATTGGCTTTTGAACAATGGTGGAAAAATTTTGATTAACTGTTTCATGACTAAATTGCTTCTATCTTCGTTAGAGTTCTTTAATATTTCGTAATCGTCTAATTTTTCATATGTGATTTTATTTAAATTAACGATTCTATTGAGTTTGTCGTGTTTAAAATTCGGACATAAGTATGATTATGATCGGACAAGGTGTTTGCGATATAAATTCTTCTTCAATTTCTTGATTTGGTATCAAGATGTGATTAGTAATTGGAATTTGTATTTTACGGACGACTTCGGACCGAGCTGGAAGTACTGTGGCATTATTGACACAAGTATGGAATATTTCCAGTCTAATCGGATAATTTAAGTTATTTGGACGAAGAAATAGGAGTCGCCACTTTCGTTGAAATCTATTTGGCAATTGTATTCTTTTTATAAAATCTATGCCTAGTATGCCATCACTAGGTATTGGGAAATTTTATCGACTAAATGAAAGTCATGAGGAACTATGTAATTTGATGTTTGAGTTCTACGAAGGCTAAGCCTTTGAAATTATTGTTCCTTCGCCTATACCCGATATGTGGGTAGTGACCTCTTTGTTTACATTATCGAATATATCTATATTTTCTTTCAATATAGATATATCTGCACCAGTGTCTATTAACAGCGTAAGTTTTTACCTGTTTTTGATTATTAATTTTACAAAAATACTCAGATCAAGGTTGATGCTTTTTATGGTGCCATTTATTGGCTTTGAATATCTGAAGGGTGAGGGTTTCCCGAATTACTCTGAGCAACCCTCACATTAGAGTTTGAATTGTTATTATTGTGGCCTCTATTCGAGTTGCCACGGCCTCTAGAGTTTCCTCTATTTTGGCCTCGTCCATTATTGTTATAATTGGAACCGTTGTAGTTGTTGTAATTGTAATTACGACTACGCGAGTTTCCTCTGAAACCTCCACGTCCGCGGTTTCCACCACGCTGTGAAGAATTTCTAAAATAAAGGACTGTATTTTGCTGTCCAGTTGCTTCTGTGCAACTGTTTACAAATTTCGATACAGCTTCATTCATGGTGTTGAAGGTGCCAGCCTGCATGATAAGTTTTACCTTATCAATTGCGCAATTCTTTGTCATTGCCTTAACTGCAGACTGTGTAGAATAACTTCTGGCTAACGCGGTAGGCCGTCCGTTATGTACGCACTTTCTAAAGCTTTTGTCATCTGCTCAACCTCTGCTGTGTATTGGTTAGCAGTTTTGTTGCGTTGCTGTAGATTCATCAGTTTAGCTGATAATACTTCTACAGTTTCGCCTTTGACATTGCTATGTAGTCCGGAAATGATTTCTGATATAGTTGTTTCATTTCCGACTAAATTTCTGGCAACACCTTTTAGCTTGGTCTTTATCATTGACACAGCTAATTGTTCGTGCTCGCCTTTTATTGCATCGACAATGTTTAACGCATCAAGAAAACTTGTTAAGTTTTCCGCTTTACCATCGAAAAATGGTACAAGCTTTGATGCTGTATTAATGAATTCGATATTGATTGTGCCATTGTGACTGTTTTGATTTCTATTACACTTGAATGTGTATCAGAATCAGAATCTACAGTTGACATTAGAATGGCCGGGATGGTAAGATTTGCCAAGTCTTGTTCTTGGACTTGTATATCTTCCTCTGTACTAGCCTCAAATTTTACTGGTGTATTCAGAATAGACGGCACAGTTAGATTAAGATTATGTTTCTCCTTTATACTTTGGAGATTATTTCTTAATCTTGTCAATACCTTGACGTTTCTGACCAATGTTGATCGGTTAATACGTCTTTATGATTATAGATTAATATTCGTGCTTCATTAAAGCAGTCGATTAGGTTATTGTGTGTCTGTCTACTGTGTCTCTGTGAGTTGGTCTATTCTGAGTTAAGCATTTGTATGCTTTTTCAAATCTGATTTTTATATTATGGATTCGTTCAGAAAGTTCTGACCATTCCATAATATGGGCTAGTAAGTGGTTCCTATACGAGGTTTAGTATTTGAATACCTCGTAGTTAATTTCCTCAGATTTCTCGTTAAATACCGTCATAATTTCTATGCCAGGTATTAACTTTAATAATTGAGCCTTTTCTTTATTAGATAGGCCAATAAATGGGGAAAAATCTAGGTCATATGTCCTTATATATATACTTTCGAAATACATATATACGTGGGACTATATGACACGATGAAATTAACTCTTTTGATTAAGTCTGGGTCTCTTAACAAGACTTTCTTTAAACTTCTCTTTGCTAATTTACTCATAGCTTTTTTTTAGTATTTTATTTTACTTCATCAATTGACACGAGAGTGTCTGTACATATGGCCGAGAGTCTCTTAAAACTCCGGCTCATATTTCAAAAATACTACCTATTAAGATTGTGTGTTTTGCTCTAGTGAGATTATTTTCTTGATCAGATATATATATATAATTCAATTTTTCAATTCATTTTTCTTTATTAATAATCATTAATCATTCTACGATTTTTCTTTTTGTTCGTTCGCTTAATTATATTTCATTATATTTTTTTTTTTGAGGACTTTGCTTTTATTTATTGAATTTTCTAGATTTTGAGACTAACAATAAGTTTACGAATCTTAACATTAAAATTTAGCTAACAGTGTGTTAAAACTGCATTCTGGTTGCGCGTCCCTCAGGTCGGTCGCTGGGTAGGTAAGTCATTACGACGAAGACGTGATTGGTTGCTCAACCTTGTTAGACCTCTCGCCAGGTGGTTAGGGTGCAACAGTAGCTTGGTAAAGTACTTTTCCTTCTGTTCTGCGATCACTTCTTTGACTGGTAGGATGTTTAAGTCGCGTTGTATGTTTTCGTTGCGAACGTACCACGGTGCCCCGGTGATGGTTCTCAAGATCTTCGACTGAGCTCGCTGGACTATGTCAATATTACTATTGCTGGCACTCCCCCATAATTGGGAGCCGTACATCCATATAGGTTTTAGTACCGAGTTATACAGCAGGACTTTATATTCAAGGCTAAGGGGAGACCGAGCGTTGATAAGCCAATGAAGGCTGCTGGCTTTTAGCTTTAGGTGTGTTCTTTTGGCTTCAATGTGCCGGCGCCATGTGAGTCTTCTGTCGAGGTGTACTCCTAGATATGTCACTTCGTTTGCTTGCGGGAGTGGAGTGTTGTTTAACGTTAGCGGCGGGCAGTTTTGTCTGTTCAGGGTGAATGTAACGTGCTTGCATTTTTGTTCGTTCACTCTAATTCGCCAATCTGATAGCCATTTTTCAACATCGACCATATGAAGAGCTAGCTGCGCAGTTGCTTGCCTCGGGCATTTTGAGCGGCTAAGAATAGCTGTATCATCAGCAAACGTAGATGTTGTTATTCGTGTGCTTGTCGGGATGTCTGCTGTGTAGAGGACGTATAGTGTTGGCCCTAGCACACTACCTTGAGGAACTCCAGCTCCAACAGTGAAAACATCAGATATAGCAGAGTTGCATCTCACAACAAATTTTCTGTCGTAAAGGTAAGACTCTAAAAGCTTATGGGTGTTGCTGGGGAGCATTGTCTTGATCTTGTACATTAGACCTTCTAGCCAGACTCTGTCAAATGCTTGAGAGACATCTAAAAATATGGCAGTACAGTACTCTCGTTTTTCGAACGCGTTCCGAATTTCTGATGTTATCCGGTTGACCTGCTCAATTGTTCCGTGCTTTTCACGAAACCCAAATTGATGTGACGGGATTCCTTCCTGGAGTCTTAGGTACGTGTTTATCCGAATCAAAACGCATTTTTCAAAGAGTTTAGATAAGCATGAAAGTAGGCTTATAGGTCTATACGACGTGGGGACTGTGTGGTCTTTTCCCGGCTTTGCTATCATTATTATAATTGACTTCTTCCATCTCATTGGATAGTAGCCAAGTTTTGCGATGGTGTTGAAAAGCTGGGTGATAGTGCAAACGGCGCAATATGGGAGCTCGATGATCATTTTGGGAGTTATGAGGTCGCATCCCGGGGATTTTTCGGATTCAGTTGATTTTTGATGATGCTAACGATTTCATTTGGGCGAAATTCGATTGGCTCACGTTGAAGCTGAGGCTCATTTGATAAAGTCGGCAGAGTAAACGCACTCGTGGCAGGATTTGGTTGGAATACATTTTTAAGGTGGTTGGCAAACGTGCTGGCTCTGTCTGCATCGCTACGCGCCCAGCCTCCTGTGGGATTTCTTATAGGCATCACGGCTTCTTTCGGTGAGCTCAGAGTAGGGTGAGCTCTCCATAGTGAGTTTTTCGTACTAGAAGTACACAATTGCTCTATGTAGTGGCGTTGGACATATGCTTCTTCTTGCTGTAGAGCTTTAGTAAGTTCACGTGAGGCATGTCTTAAACGTTGCTTAGAAGATGGCGATCTGTGGAATTGCCACTCTCGAGGACGAGCTGCTCGATTTGTAGATTTGTCTTCTTTCGATTGCTTTGTGTATTTATGGTTTGAGGTGTTGAAGCTTGGGCTGCAGAGACAAGTACAGACTCCAGTGAATTGACAAAGCTGTCTACGTCGGCTTCATTATTGAGATGGGGACTTAGCTCAATGTGTGAGCTTATATACTTTCTGTACTTAATCCAATTAGTTTTCTGTGAGGTCAATTTTAGTGATTGTTCCAATGTTCCTGGATGCCGGAGTAGAATAAACAGTATAGGCGAGTGGTCAGATGAAAGATCCGAAAGGCATTCGGCGCTTATCAGATTTTTTGGAATGTTTTTGGTAATCGCAGTTTCTTTGGGTCTGCCGGCCAGTATGTTGGTGTGCCAGGAGAAACATAGTCGAGCTTGTTCTTGGCGTTGATAATGGCATTGTAGAGCTGCTTTCCTTTTGGAGTCACGAGACGAGATCCCCAGTGTGTGTGCTTGGCATTGTAGTCTCCTGCTGCTATGAAGTGGTCTCCTAGTGAGTTGAAAAACTGCATAAACTCATCTTCAGCTATAGTGAAGCGAGGGGGCAGTATACGGCGGCTAGTGTAAGTTCGTTGCCGGTATTTAGTTTTATATTTATAGATGTGGCCTGTAGGTAGTTTTTAGCAAATTTGTTATGATAGTAGTGCTTAATACGGCTTCTGATTAGAATTCCAGTCCCACCATGTGCTTTACCGTCTGGATGATTTGTTCCGTAGAAAGTATATCCTCGAAGATGAAAATTGTATTTGTTTGTAAGGTGTGTTTCTGAAAGCAGCATTACGTCGATTTGATTGTCGAGTAGGAATTGAGCTAAATCAAGTTTATGCTGTGAAACGCCGTTAGCGTTCCACGTAGAGATCCGTAGGGGAGTCATTATTTGGATTGTTGTGAAACCAGCATTTCAATCAATAGATTTTGGTTTCGCATTAAATCTTGCATAGTTGTGCGCATAAATGACATAAATTCTGTAAGGCTTTGTTGTAAGCTGCATATCATAGCTTCGAAGTTGCTTTTGACTGCTCCGGCGATTGATGTTGCTGAGCCATGTTCGGTTCTTGGTATGCTGATTGCAGAAATGAACTTTTGAGGCAGGGATAGCCGGTCCTGATTTTAAAGCGCTTGCGTATGTCACACTTTTGTCAGAGTTAATAGGTCCTAGTGAGGATCTGGCTGCAGTCGAGAAGAAGACTTCAGGGTTTGATCTGGAGACTTTCAACGTTTTATTTTGGGTGCGGGCGGTAATTCCTTTTTGATGAATGCGGCTTTTCAGATCCTTATAAACTGGGCAACCTCTATAGTTAGCAGTGTGATTGCCACCGCAGTTGCCGCACTTTTCGAGTTGCAGTCATCTTTGCTCGCTGGGCGGTGTGCGGAGTCATGAAGCTCTCCACAAACTACACACACCGGGCGCAGTTTACAGTATGACCTTGTATGACCATATTCTTGGCAGTTCGCACATTGTACCGGACCATTGCGTTTGTGCGGTTCCTCAACTGTAATTCGGCGATGCAGCAGGAACTGAAGATTGTATATAGGGTGCACTTCGTATTTCTTCAGGGGCTTATTGTCTGGCTCGAGCTCAACCTTAAAGAGTGGCTGCGGCTTTCTATCCCTGTTAAGGATATTGAAGACTGTCTTTGCGCTAAATCCCTTCTCTTGTAGTGCCTTTGTTATCTCTGCAGGCGTTACTTCAGATTCTATACCCTTGAGTACGACTTGCAAACCCTTGCTGCTTTTAAGCTGATACGTGTAAAAGTTCTTTTTATTATCGGTAAGATATTTCGATAATACTCTGTAATTATCTTCAGACTTCATTTGAACTTTTGTTTCGTGAATGTTGCCCTTTACAAGGGGTATTATGTGGAAGTTATCCTTGCCAATAAGCTCAATAATTTTGTTGACGAGAACATTGGAACTTTTTTCTCGTATATAAATAGGCGGAGGCTTTGGCTTAGTGCTGCAAAAACATCGGCACACTATCGATACTATCGATGTTTTTATTTTTTAAAGAAAACATCGATGTTTTTTTTGCGCTATCGATGTTTTGTTTGAATGGATTACCATCACAAAATTTACTAAAAGCGCGCGAAGCAGGTTTGGGATTTTCAGCAAAGCTGGAATTATAATTTCAAATAAAAGGGCATCCCTTAAGCCCTCAAATGTGGATAAAATAGTGTTTCTTAGCAAAAATCAATGGATAAACGAATAATTATTATAACTATTAACATTTATTATAAGTCCAACGATCTCAACAGATCTCAAAGCAGAGCTTTTGGCCTTGAAGGCTGTTATTATTATTTTGTTTATTTGTTATTTTTGATTTGCTTACTATTCGTTGAATTAAATTTATTATTTGTTTTGGTTTAGAAAAAACTCGCTTTTATTTAAGATTTTAAACTTGTATATCAAATAATTACAAAAAAATTGTTCTAAACATCGATACTATCGATGTTTTTTTTTTAAAACATCGGAAACCTCGATGGTGCCAAACCTCGATGTTTTTGCAGCACTACTTTGGCTTCCTTTTCTCGACTTCAGTAGATTCGGCCGCCTCAACCTCATAGGCGTCTGCCAAGATTTTGAATCGGTTCGAGTTCATGTCCGTTTCTATTGCAGCTAGGCTAGCATTGCCACGGGTTATTTTGCGTTGAGAATTTAGAGGGCTCATCTTTCTTTTAATTTGAATGTAGCGATCCATACCAGTCTGCACAGCCGGCTTAATAGGTTCATTGTTTTGTTCTTTTTCGGGCAGCGCAGCGACAGACTTAGTAATGTTTGCGCTGCTAGCTGATGATGTCGTTAAACGCGCTGTCGATACAGTTGCGGTTGTTGTTGTTGTTACGGTTGACGTTGTCAGCGAAATTGCGGTGCTGGTTACTGCGCTCTTAGGCTGCAGAGACATCGATGGTAGCGAGGGAGAGCATGAGCGCGCTCTATTACTCTCTACGTTTAAGAATTCGGTCGAGTTGGGGGTAATTGACCGCACTTGATCAGAGCTTGCATTATATTCGGTCGCTTTAAAGAGAAGTACGCGTTGTTTCGTTGTTGTGAGCCGTCTCTCGTCTTGCTCACGGTGACGTTGTGCACGAATGTCGTTTTGACTCATTGTAATCGAGATTGATTAATTAGAGTTTTAATTGTTATGATTTATATTAATTAATTAATCAATCAATATAAACATTAGCGATTTCATCGCAAAGAGCGTCTTTTCGCGATATTGTAGATTTTAAACCAGTCACTGCACTTATGTGATCTTATTGAATATTTTTCCCGGAGCACAATAAATACGTCTGCATGCGACGACGGTTACCACGGTTTCATTATATTTAACTTCATTTATAGTTATATGTGCCTTGCTTTTTTTTTTTAAATTCTGTCCAAGTCATTTTCTTGGCTCGCATATCTTTTTTTTAAACATTTATTATGCAATTTATACAATCTATAAAAGCAATTGGCACACATTATTATTACAATTATTAATAGCATAATATTGACGAATTCCAAATCTATGTTATTTGGTTCGACTTTATTAATTACGTTAGCAGTGGAATCCACTGTCTTAACGTCTACTAACCCCATATTAGTTGGATTAATTTCTTTTAATTCAACTATGTTTTTATATGGGTCTTCTTCAGAATATTTACTTATTCTATTTGTCTCTATAGACATTAATTTTTTCTTAAAATTTTGTCTTTAATAAAAATTCTGTTTCTGAATGCTATTGTTACATTTGAAAATTCTCATTTAGTTATGTTTAACAATTTCCTACCTAATTTTTCGTACAGCTATACGGGCTGCACTACTATCGAGCAAAAAGGTGTTTCGCACGATTATACAATTGTTTTATATTAATTAATTATATTATATTATATTCTATATTCAGCATTCGTTGATTCCTGCACTCTTTGTAGTGCTGCCAGCTTCTATGCCCTCTGTGGCACTGCCGGTTCCTTGGCCAGCTTGACGTGCGTGGCGTTGCCGGTGCTGGGTTGGCACAGGCTTTCTGCTTCCTATTTGCTTGTTGATTTCTTCATTTTGCTTTTGTTTCTTCTATTTGATTGTTGTTGGCCAGCGTGATGCGCGTGGCGTTGCCGGTGCTGGGCTGGCACAGGCTATTGTTGTTGTCGTTGTTGTTGTTGTTGTTGGTTGCACGTCGGTCCTCGCAGTCAACAGGACATCTTTTTGAACTTT